>NC_090876.1:12671071-12691071 GCF_036669935.1 Montipora foliosa
AAGCAACCGCAACAACAAGGACAAAGACACTACATTACCGTGCAAAATTTACGTTATTGCTTTGTTGTAAAAAGTAATTCAAGATAACGGACAAATTATATTAATAACTTACTGGTTGCTGAAAACTTGGCTTTGCATCATGGTCCAGAAGCAGCTGAATTATCGACCGATGATTGCAGCGTTCAGCTTTCTGCAGAGGAGTGAACTGAAACTAAAGAAGAGGAAGAGTAGTTAGTCCGCCACTTGAATCCTTTTACACCTTTTTTAGTTTCTTTTAATTTTTCATGAATTTCCTTTCTTTTGACAACTGCAGCGGCAGGGTTCACGCGATACTATACATAAACTCATTTTTGATTGGCTCAGAAGCCCAGGCAAAAAATTTTACGTAGCCGACAAAACATTCCCCCAGTTACTATTGTGACATTACCGAACGCAATAAAGCACACTTTTTAGAGTTTACCAACAATAAAAATTATTTAATTCTGCATTTGCATGATGTCTGACACTGAAACATGGCAGATCTCGGTGGATGTCTCTTAGCCAACGGCCTCGTCGCATAAGCTCCTCCTCGAACGGCATAATTTCCATGCCAATTTATGCCAAGCCTCAACCAAAATTAGACTCACTAACTATGCTGATATCTGTAAGTTTACTGTGGGTAATGGTCCTCAATATCCAGCCACTAAAAGAATAGAACCTTTTATACTTAAAATTCTACTTTAAACGATGTTCTTATGTGCCACTGCGGCATCAAGCGAACACTGACAGTTTTTTCCCCTGGGAAAATTCGAAGCATGGGAGCAAAGACCTCTTGTGTTAGTTGATAGCTCTGCCTTGATAAGCCAATCAAATGTTGAGATTGCAGTACAGAAGGCTCGTTTCAAAGACCCAAAATGCAAGTAGTCTGCATAAACATCAATCACTGATGCTATTTTTCCATCATTTGTTCAGCTATCAATGCCCAAACAAGCTGCTGTACAAAATTTGAGCAAATGTGAGCAATAGACTAGAGGAACATCAAATGGGAGTGACGTCTTCTCTTCCCACTTACCCTGTCTAAAGCATTGACATCTGCATTATGATCCAGCAACAGCTTGACGACAGATTCATGTCCATACCAACAAGCAAGATGCAGCGGTGTTAACAAAAACTAGGGAAAGAATAAATGTAAAACCAAGATATAAATTCTGGTGCCCAGCACTGACTGAAGGGGGTGTTAAGCAACAAAACAATTTAGGCTTCACCTTTGCCACATCAAATTCACATGTGTCAGGATCTCACTAGCACACAGGTGTGAAAATTAAAAGAAACGTCAGGGCCATGGATTGTCAGTTTGAAAACTGCGAAGTGTTACCTTTCTGGCCGTCTTCTAAAGTATAAATGTAGGTACATGTATTTTTTAATCCGCGCACTCAGGGCTAAGCAAATGTGGGCTAGAGAGTATATCATTTTGTTCAGTGATATGCAGAAATTTAACTGAAAATTAGATAGACCGAGATAAAAATACAAATCTCTTGAAGAACCTGATCTCTTTCATCAACATTTGCACCGTCCGTCAGGTGCATGTTGACCTCCTTATATCGTCCATTGATTGACGCCCTGTGAAGAGCACTTCGAGATACCTAGTGAAAAAAAAGTACAAACTTAACATACAGTTATCTTTCCTCACCAAAAAAGTGGATGGTCGTGGAACCTTCACTTGGAGTCTGTAGAAGAGATGGGGAACAAATATGGGGACCAAAAATCACTGAAGCAAACAATTTTTCAAAGTCTTACGGTTAAGTACTACGTAACTGCTGTAGTATGTACATGTACATGTACATTAATTTCTCATTTCGACTATGTGGTAAAAGTCGAAAGGTACCAGTATAGAATTTGAAACCATCGGGCAGTGCAAATGGAAAATAAAGAAGCACTTCATAAAGGTCAGAAGAAAAAGATTGTAATACTTTACAAACAACGGAGCTGGGAAAAGGAGATCATGAAAAAAAATGTAAACATTCAATGTTTCCACAGTCTTCTTTGTAACAGGATTAAACGAAAAGGAAAGGAAAGGAACTTTATTTAAGTGTCTAGTAGATTTAGCGCTGGAGCACTAATTGGGGACACTGTAAAGTGAAATTAACAATTAACACACCAATTAAAATGTTACTCTTAAGCTGTTGTGGAAGTCTGCAATTAAGGGACTGATCTCCACACACTTATCTCTAAAGTTTCAGTTTGGCTGGGCCGGGATTTGACCCCTGTCAAAGGTAAGGTGGTTATATTCCTGGTAAAAATCCTCTTTGTTTACAGACCATTGTTGCTGAAAACAGTATTTTTTCATCGTGAACTTACTTTGGCCTTTTCCATTCTCATAGCCCAGCTTGTGTCCTGTTCCTTGACCTGATGACAAACGAAAATATAGATGTCCTGAAACAAGGAATGCCATCCATCTCTTCAAACGGTATTAAATGCTTTTCTATGATCCTGCATGTCAGGGGTAAATGTAACTTTACAAAAGTGGGGACAAGGTCAACTTGATCTCCTGGCTAATCAAACTTCTTAGTTACGCATTATAAATTATTTTGTTTCACATGAGAAAATAATGCCCATCATCCAAGTGGGCACCGGTTAATTATTACCGGTAAAACCTGACACAGACACTTAACAATACAATCCAATCCCCTATTCAAAAGTGAAGGAGCGCTTTGGAACAAAGACACAACCTCAAATTTATAAGAATAGCAATAATAAAATTGTGAAATCATTCTTTTAAAACATGTGTCCACAAAATTTTTAGCCTTTGAGGTAATTTTGAAGAAGAGCTCGCCCGAAAAACTGTTGGCCGTTTACTGATGATCGGCCGCCAAGAGTCGGCGGGGAAGCTCTTCTTCCAAATTACCGAATTTCAAATCCTCAGACAGAGCAAAAGATTTCATGTGAAATAAAAAAGTACTTCATAAAGATCAGAAGAAACAGCTTGGAGTACTTTACAAAAACAGAGTTGAGAAAAGGAGAATATAAAGTACATGTAGTCATTCAGTGTGTCCACAGTCTTCCTTGTACCAGGCTTGAAACAATTACATGTATTTAAAATGTAACCTTATAAGCTGTTGTGGGAGCTCTGCAATTAAGGGACTGATCTCCACACCCTAATATTCTCTTACGTTTCAGTTTGGCTTGGGATTAATGACCCCTGTCAAACCAAACTAATAACTTGGTGATTATATTCCTGGTAAATATCCACTTTGTTTACAGACCAATAATACTGAACACCAACTGAAAGTATATGTTTCATTACGTAAATTTACTTTGGTCATTTCCATTTTCATAGCCCAGCTTGTGTCCCATCTCTTGACCTGACAATAAAAGAAAATAGAAAAATCTTGACACAAGGAATGCATTCCATAACTTCAAACAGGTATTAAATACTTTTGCACGATCTTGTCAGAGTTAAATGTGGCTTTACCGATGTGGGTGCTGGCAGGTTAAGGTAAACTTGATCTCCTGGATAATCAAACTACTGATTTATCTATAATGCATGTAGTTGATTCAATAAAAGGAAATAACACCTATGAGACATATGGCCACCAGTTGTAATTTAGAACCTCACACCAACTCTTACCACTACAATCCATTTCCTAATATGAAGTCAAGGACCACTTTGGAGCAAAGCCATGCTCTCAAATTTTCCAGAAAGTCAATTGTACATGATGTCAACTCATTTTGTCAAAATGTCCAAAGAAGCTAAGTTCATAAATTGTACTTTCATTTTCTTTTTCTCGTGAAAAGTCTAAAAATTCAATTGGGTTTCCACAATCAAGGGCTTATTGTTTCACAATAATTATTGTCCTTTCAGAAATTATGGACATCTATCTTTATGAGGGATAATCCGGATACATGTACACTTTCCTAGCAGTCAATGAATAACATGGCAAACCTCAATATGCAAACTGCAAGACTATATGAGTTCGTTACACTACTTATACCACTTGGAATAAGCCAGTTGAGCTGTCTGCATGCATGCCAGGATAAAGGCAAATGTATAATTTTTTGTTTAGTTTGTTGTTATTTTTTTAATTTTCAATCTTTTGTAGTTCTAACAACATGCTTACATTTGTTATGATGCACGTGCCCATGTTTTATAGAAATCCATTTGGCTTTTTTACTACTTCCCATTTTAAAAGAAAGCAAGAAACTTACCTTCTTGTAATCTGCAGTTGTGTTCATGCCACTTGTGCTGGCTCCTTGATCAAGTACACCTTGTTGAGAGGACAAGCAAGTGCTGTCTAATCCTCCTGAAAAGAAGACAATCCACCACTTGGATTACAGAGTTGTTGCTTAACCTTTTAGTTGTTCTTTCTTCAGAATTTTCATTAGGTATGTTGTTTTCAAAGTAACTGCTCTACAAGGCCCTCATTGCCTCAAAAAAGGGTGCAGCTTGAATGAGTACAGTTTTACAAAGACATAAACACACAGGACACACAGAGTATTGGGCGAAGTGGTATGGCATAAGGAAATTATCCCACCAACAAGTAAAATCTATGTGGCCCTCTTACAGCAGGTTTCCCATTAATTCACAACAGAAATGTTTATTAGAAGTGCAGTTTGTAGATAAAAAAATTGAACTGATTCTCGCACTTAGTGGACAATTTAAGCAATTTTCACTTCATAGACTCCTGAAAAATTCAGGTGGCTTCAACATGATTTGAACCAATGGCCTTTGTGATGCCGGTGCAATGGTCTACCAACTGAGCTATGAAGCCACTCAGTTGGCAGCAGGTCAGTAATTTTCTGTTGGGCTCATGTTTTCCTGTGAAAGGACTAATGAATGAAAGAAACGTATAATAGTTATACATTTCTTTCATTCATCATTATACCGTACTAAGTGCAGGTTATAGACGAAAGGTAGAAGTGATCCTTGCACTTAAAGTGGTACTATGACAAAAAAAATATTTCCTTTTTCCTTCAGATTTTTTTAAAGTGTGTTTAATACGTAACTGCTGAATGGCAAAATTTTGAGCTTTGATTTTTATCCAAAGGCTGTTTATACTTTGAATGTAACTTTTGGATTTCAAGTTTTGTTATTACTCACTTTCAAAACTGACCAATTGGACCTCAGAGGGTTGGATCTAGGGAAAAGTGATGTCATTTACTCACAAACTTAAAATTTCAGTGTGTAAACGCAGCTTATTGTACATGCAAAACACTAGTTTAAAAGTCTGAAAGTCCAAAATTCCCGTGCTGCATATTAATTAAACCACATACACACGCATTGCACTCTTAAAACTAGAAAGTGATGTTATTTTCACAGCGATCAAGCTCTCTCAAGATTTCAAAGTTGGTAATAGCGGACCATTAAATAGGAAAATTCCAGTTAAAATAAAGAGTTGTCTTTTTGAAATCAAGGCTTAAAACTTGGGTCACTTAGTGTTTACTTCACATAGTTTTGAAATCCGAAGAAAAAGAAGAATTCATTTTTTGGTCAAGTACCACTGAAGGTGGTTCAAACCAGTTTCAACACTTTCAATAGACCTTGTTATTAGAAGGATTGGCACTACAACACTTTATCACATAGCAGCAATGTTATGGTACCATGTCAAACATCAATTATTGCTGAAGATGCAGTCATTTTTGTGACGTAAAAAGTTACCATGGCAACAGGAAAGCCTTGCAAAAGCACCCCATATTTTGGCTTTATTTGCTCATATCTGAAAAACGAACTCGGTGACCCCAGTTTTTTTATTGCACAAAAGTGATCAGCAGGCCAAGATGAAACTTTCTGGAAAGTTTGAAAAAATTCTGTGCAGCAGATTCAGAGCTACCTTAAATTTTCAATTATACCAAACCAACAACAAAATGAATCCATTGCCTCAATTGCAGAAATAAAGAGACATAGAAAGAAGATAAGAAAAAAGCCTTAAACGGCCAAACAAAATATAAAATTGAAATCAAGTTTTAAAAACTTAGATATCGGCATCACAGGGACTCTGCAGTGGTCTCCCATCCGAACACGATTAACTGTAGTAGACACTTAGGGTGTGTTTCTTTGGGAGAATCCAAGATTGGATTTATGATCTCAGATCACACGGATGCTTCGTTCCTAAAGAAACGGAGAATCTGAAAACAGATTTTTCGAGCGTGAGGGCCCACTTTCAGCCAGTTTGCATGAATTTGATTTGTATCACGACTCTCTACAAATTTCGGGTACACCAAAGGAGACAATAGCACTGAATACTCACCTTGATTGCTCGCCATGATTCACACAAATGGCCGGAATGTGTATTTTCACAGGACTACCGCTGGTCGCTGGTTTTTTCAGATCCATTTCCCAAAGAAACACACGGATCACGAATCCTAAAGTCCGGATTCAGATACAGCTCTCAAATCCACTTGGAGTGTGGATACTTCGGATCAATAATCAATTTTTGGATTTTAGTTAAAAAAATGCAAAATCCGCTTTTGGATACAAGAATCAGGATTTTGATTTTCCCAAAGAAACGCAACCGTAGACTAACATCAAATTTAATGGTATGTGATAGGTCAAGTCAGTGACATTCCACAAGAAAAAATAAATCCATCCTCCTAGTACAGGAATCAAAAACGTGAAAAGAATATTAGAAAAAAAGCCTTAACCCTTTCACTCCCGTGGGGTTCCCTATCGACGAGTAAAATCTATAAGTGGCACTATTGGGAGTGAAAGGGTTAAAGAACCAATTTATACAACAAATAAATCAAATACAAATAGTCGTTGTCGTCGTCGTTGCCGTCGTAGTAGTAGTAGTTTATTAGCATGTGCCTACATGTAGCATTACAAAAGATGAAGCTGGATGCAGACTGGCAAAGGACATGATGCCCGTTAACGACCTACTCTTCATGGATGCTCTGTTCAGTTACAGGAAGCTCAAAAATGCAAAAATGTCAAACCTCAGGCAAAACATAGGAGGGGGGTTACTTTGCAGATCTGCCAATGCATGTGATGTAACCCTTAATGAGTTTTTTTTTTTTGTGATGACAAAAGTGCAAAAAAGAACACCTTATACAAATCCTTGACGAGTTGTCTCTGCCAGTAGTCCTGCATGAGGACTCTAATTATTATTATTATTGGTTGGAAAGAGAGATTAAAAAAAAAGGACATTGAGTAGAGCTGTGAAGAGCAAAATCGTAGTGGCTACAACTTTGTCAATTCAACATTTAAATATTTTCAAATCCTTAACCCTTTCGCCCGTATGGGGTTTGAAATTGACAATAAAATCATTTGTTATTAGACAGAATAAAATGTATAAGTGGTCATTTTAGGAGGAAAAGGTTAGAGGAACTACCAAATGGAATGCATCTGCAGGGTCAATTGGTTAAATAAAGACGTTTTGCATGTTGCACTTTCAACGGAATTTGGCAAGAGGTACATGTATTTGAATAATTAATGCACTGCACACTTTTTGTAGCTGCAACAAGTCTCCCTTCTATGTAGAAGCTACTTATCAGAAGTAAAAATTAGAACGATTGTGGAATTATCGCCACCTCTATCGGATGGGAATCTTAACTTTGACCTTGTGTTTAAAAGTTGGTACAACTGACAAAACTCAACTCATGCCCATGAAAAATTTGCTCCCAAAGAATCAATGGGTCTACCATTATTTCTGTCCAGTATTTTTGGTTTCGTGCCAGTTCATAGTCAACAGTCTTCACTTGATGGTTTCATCAAAGATGCTCTCTACCAACCAGATTTCATGACGGCAAGGTAATCCCAAGAGGTCAAAGACCTAAGGAATAAGGACCTGACCTCTTGACTTCACTACATCCCTGAATGTATTTTTTAGCTTTTGACAATTCCATAAAATAATATGATTTCTCCTATTCAATTAGGAATGTTTATCTCGAGATATTTTTAAAGCTGTCTTCACCTCATTAATTTTCTCTTTATGCACAGAATGATAGCAGGTTTAAACACAAGTCACATTCCACACATGACTCATTACGGTTCATTGTTTTACCTATAGTAAAGCAAGACCTAAAAACTTCAAATAGGCTAACCTTATATAGGCCTAAACATAATTTGTGGACCTAATTAGGCCCACGTTTAGCATTGTGTGAAGGTTATATGACAAGTGACCTGTAAGTACTTTAAACCTGTCGTGTTCATAAAGCGTACCTGATGTGACTGCAGGTAGCTGTTGCTCTGCTCCCTCTTGTTTTGCACTACCACTTGAATCCACTCCTGCAAATACCACAAATTATTCAATTTTACTTATCCTGGGACATTGACTGTGCATTCTACATGTATTAGCAATCTTATAGACATAATAATCTGTTTAATGAAAAATTCTTCTTCACTTTCAGTGACCTTTTTCCTCCTCATTAATTTTCTTTTATTCACAGAATGTAACAAATTTAAAGTGGTACTATGATCAAAAAATTATTTCCTTTTTTTGTTCAGATTTTGAAAGTGTGTTCGCTCAACACCTAACTGGCAAAATTTTGAGCTTTGAGTTTTATCCAAAGGCTGTCTAATTTGAGTGTAAGTTTTGGATTTCATGGTCCGCCATTAATCACGTTCAAAACTGGCCAATTGGACCTCAGAGGGTTGGATCTAGAGAAAATGACGTCATTTACTCACTGGGTTAAAATTTCAGCGTGTAAACGCAATTTATTATATATGCAAACCACGGGTTGAAAAGTCTGAAAGCCCGAAACTCCCGTGCTGCATATTAATTAGGCCGCGTACACACGCATTGCATTCTTAAACTAGTGAGTGTTTGACGTCATTTTCTCCTCGACCCAGCTCTCTCAAGATTTTAAAGTTAGTAATGGCGGACCAATAAATAAGAAAATTCCAGCTAAAATAAACAGGTGCCTTTTTAAAATCAGAACTTAAAACTTGGGTGAGTTAGTGTTTAGTTAACATAGTTTTGAAATTTAAAGGAAAAACAAAATTTTTTTTTGGTCGTAGTACCACTTTAAAACACAGGTTACATTCCACAGGTCACTCATTGCAGGTCATTGTTTTACCTGTCAGGGGTGCAGCATGGTTCTTGGTTCGTGGTGAAACGAACGCCAAAGGCGCGAGCCTCTAGGAGAGTCTGGGGGCATGTTCCTCAGGAAATGTTTATTTTGGTGTCGTCGGAATGCCATTGCCCATGTTTTTCATGAGGAGGTTTCATAAATCAAAGCATAAAAAACACTAACTATTCAGAAAATTTGTCAACCTTTGGTACTACTGATATTTAACAATAAGTTTCCTGCGAAATCGCGCAGAATATCTCCTGATACTTAGCGATATTCCACAAGATTCAGCAGGATAATTGTTTTATTATTCAACACAAAGCACAATTATTTTCTGCGTTTATTGCAGAGATGTCCCCGTTGGCCAGCTGCTGGTAGCCATTTTGTTTTGCTTTATATTCACCACCTAGCACGGTGAATATAGCATCATAAATTATGAGGAATCTCTCAACCAATCAAATTGCTGGAAACTCTTTGTTCAGCTCTGAAATTATACTAAATAATGTTATACCTACATGTAATAACCAATAATTATAATACCAAAAATATAATACAGTATTAACCTTAAAGTATTATTGGACAAAGGAGTTTCCTTGGAGAAGTAGAAGGCCAACGTTAATGGGCTAACTATTTTATTACAAATGTTCTCAAATGTGGTATAATTTAAAAATGTATATAGTTTGAACAACATTGTAGAGTTATGGCTAGCAAAAAGAGCTCATTTCCTAGTGATTATTACCATTTTACTAGCCATTAGCCTACTTTGGAAAAAGTTAAGGTCGCACCCTGGTATAACTTCAGAGATTGCAGGATTACTGTGGCAAGATCAACTGTGTGCATGAGGAAGACTGAACACATTACACCTGTTTTACAAAAGCTGCACTGGCTTCCTGTTAATGACAGAATAATTTTTAAGTTAAAGTTGATTACCTGATATTTTAACCTCTTAATGACCTTGCCCTGGTATATTACAAACCCTGTCACTTTCTTTGTTCTAGACTAGTGATTCCAGTCTCCTAGTTATTCCCAAGACTACATGTCATGTACTACAGTAACGTACAGTGATTTAACTTTTGTGGCAATAATGCTCCGAAGTTATGGAATCAGATAATGCTCGAAATTAGACTAAGCGACTCTGTTGATAGTTTTAAAAGGGCTTTGAAAATGTATCTGTTGCGTCTGAGCTCTTACTTTTAGTTGTAAAAAGAATTGAGACAATTTTATGTAGAATGAATTTTAAAGAACTTTTACATGTATTATTTATTATTATTATTATTATTATTATTATTATTATTATTATTATTATTATCATATTATCTGTTTGATGAAAGATCCATTTTCAGTTTCAGTGCACCATTGAGGATGTTTCTTTTTTTTCTTTCTTCTGAACTTTACTCTTAGAGAAAGTTGTCATCGAGAATGGTCCTATGGTTTTGTCTAGTAACAGAATCAAAGGCTCGCACGAGCCAGCTCATGGATGAATTGGAGTACAATTAGCAAGGGCTCCTTAGGTTTATTGAGACAATTTTATGTCTCAAACAGTCCTTCTCAGGACTACACTCACCCGGACGATCGTACTTTACTTAATGTTAGGTTTATCTCGCGACAAATAATACAGTACGTATGCATGCGCTATGCGTTTTATCTGTGGTGGCATTCCATGTGCGAACTGGATCTCAGAGTTATGTGCATAAGGAGTACAATAATATATATATTTTTTTTTCAATGGAAGAGAAGGGATCATCAAAATGGATTGCAATGAACTGCAATAAAATTGTGTTATGAAGGGAAATTATTAATAAATGAACTTGGCGATCAAAACTTCTAACTGTAGTTATTTTTACAACTTACTGTCTTTTGTAAATGGTTTGAACCCAGGAGTCATATCATAATTAAGTAAAGTACGATCGTCCGGGTGAGTGTAGTCCAAAGAAGGATTGTTTGAGATGACATTGACTGATGTTTCGACTACCTGAGCGGAATAGTCAGGAGGCAGATGGCAAAAATACGATTTCGCTAAACATTTTGGGTAGAAGCAGGAAACATAACTTAAAATTTTTGTTTTTTAACCCTGATTAACAATATTGCTGTTTCCACCTCGAAATCTTCGTACTTCGGTCATAACGAGTGGTTTTCTTCCACGCTTTGATCTCACAACATGGAAACGAGGCTGACCTTGGAGGACTCACAAAAGCTAAGAAAGAGACCACCAAAATCCACGAAATTAGCAAAAACTATTGCACTTAAGTGATCGGCACTGTATTGACATTGAAATCCATATAAAAATAATGGGTCACGTGTCCCGTATGCGCTTGTCACGCGCCAAAAGCTGACAAATATCGAAGAAAGGACATAATTTTATATTAGGCTTTATGGAAAAGTTTGATTTACATTGTCGTTCTTATTTCATTATTGTCATCTAGAATACTAATATTTCTGAAGTCTGAACAAACAGAACGTTTTCCCCCCTGGTGCAACATGGAACCATGGCTAAATCACGACAATGTCAAAATAATGAAACAGCTGACAGATTTGAAGATTTATAACGCCTCGTTCAGCTTCTCGGCTGTTGGAAATCACTGCCCAAATAAATAAGATGAGGCAATTTGTGTGAAAAAAATAAACTTTTTTTTCCGCCGCGTAACGATGTTTACTATACTTCTATCTCGTTTTAGTGGTATAAAGTGGTTGACTCCTTCTTAGTGAGCCCTGGACCAACTTCGCTAAACTTCACCCTCGTTTGTTGAGTGTTCCTAGTGTTTCCGTAGTGTTTCTTCTTGCCACTAAGATATTAGTTATCAACTTCGTCAAACTTCTCAGTTTGCGAAGTGCTTACAGTATTTCTGCATGCCTTAAAGCACTGAAGGGCTAAGCGAACGCAAGTACATCTTCGGTTTGCACAACAGTTGCCTCCATGTGTACAAACGCAAAATGCCAATTCCAAACATGCTGCAGATATTACCTCCTGCGTCATAAGCTTGGGCCTTAAAACTCCTTCTTCGTCGTAGAAACATCCATTGCCGTCTGGATTAGGAAGTGGAAGACACGGTTGAAGGGCCGTCTTCCATATCAGGACCTGGTGGTTGACTCGTCGTAAGTGGAGTTGCAAAGCATCTTGCGTCGGAGGAAGCGAATCAAAGTTCTTTCGTGTCTTTCGAAATGCTGTTGCCCTCTCCTTATTGACATGGACTTCTTCTGTGCCTTTATTGTAGAGTTCGCAGACAAATGCCTCAGCATCTGCAAGTACATTAGCATTAGGATGGCTTCCTTTGCCAAGGTGCTCAAGCCGCTTCACTGAAGGACCGTCGAAAGCTTTCCATGCTTTTTGTTTACCTATACCGACAAACTGGCTCGTAGTATCACATCCAGTTAAGGCATGAAATGCTAGCACAGACTTTCTCTTCTCTTCCGGCAATGTGATCTTGTGAACTGGTATGTAACACGTTCTTCTAGAAGTTCCAGAAAACATCCATATGTTTTGACAAAGATTTTCCCTGTGTGTCAATAGGAGGACAAGAACATCTGTGTCACGACACAAAACGTTAACCTGGCTGTAGCCTCTAACTGTGGCATCTCTGGCAAGGAGAATAATTCTTGTATCTGCCTCTTCATGGTTAGAAGCCAGTCCTTCAAAGTCTTCCCTTGACTTATTAGATGACCATACCTTCAGTATGTCACTGAATCCACCACTAACAACCAGCTCATGACGAGGATATGCAAAGTAACTTTCTGACATTTTCGTACACAAAAAATGGGCAAGACTGGCCTTGTCCTCTAGGACAATAAACCTAACCCAGTCGCCAGTCCTCTGTTCCTGGCTCTCCACATTCCTCCTGATGCCTTTGCTCTTCCCTCCTTTGCACTTTCTTCTTGTTCCTCCTTTGATAGAATTTGGGAGATAGCGATCAAATACTACGTCGACTCTAGCACAGTTTTCAGAGAAGTGGGAGGTAACATACGCACTGAACTTGTCACACCATTCTCCAAACGTCTTTGCACCAGAGGCATTGGCCAGAGATTGAACAGCCGCCATCCCATCGATAAGGGTACATGTCTCACTCTTGTTGACAGGGCGCTGGCTCTGAGAAACGTTCTGTTGTAATATCTTGCTGAAATATGACTTCCCTGATGCTTCCCCAAGACTTCCTTTGGGAGTGGCAATTGAAAGCGGGACAGGAGAAAGTTCTCTTTGCAACAGTTCGTCTACATCGACGTTACGACCAGATTCTAAGGCTACCACGACACGTCTCTGTCTGCCTTTAGCGTAACCGTCTTGTTGTTATCCAAAAAAAACTGGTACACAGTACAAGTTTTCAAATGTCTTGAGCTTCTGTTGTTTGAAACGGTCGTGAAACTTGACGTCTTTCTTTATTAGCCTGTCTTGCACAAACTCTTTTCCGATGGTCTTGCCAATTTCTTCTGCGCCCAGCAGGTCATGTCTGATTTCTTCACTGGCAACCACCCCGGTTGTGACTGAGACTAAGTTTTCCGCTTGACGAAAGACCTCATACTTCGTGAAGCATGACACCAGCTTAAGAACATCCTCCGCTGTCTTGGGCAGCAACTTCATGTCAGCTAGAAACACAACACCCCATCAAGTGTAGTTGACGTGGTCAAATACAGCAAACCAGGGAAGCATCTCGGAAAACGAGGACAGGTACAGATCCCATTCTCCTTCTCGGATTGCCCGAGTAAACCTCAGAAGAATAGACACTAAGTGCATGTATTGCCTCCAGTAGCAGAATGTTGGATAATCCTTATGCGCTGTATCAAATTCTTTGATGACCTCTGCAACCTGTAATAATAATGATAGAAATTAATAACGATGATTCGCGTAACAGATTAAAAATATACAAAATATTCTATAATGTTAACTTGCCTGTCTAGCTTGGTTGATGAGATAACTGTGCGCTGTCGTGTCTATCGCAGGGTTGTCCTCACCAGGTGTGAACTCAGTGGCCAGCTTTGCTAAAAGATCTTGTAGTGTTTAATGTCGAATCTTATTATTGCAACTGAATTGAAGGATCGTAACATTTTAGGATGTTGTAAAAAAGCATATTTTCGAATCTATTGACCTGACTTAATCGATGTTTAGCAGCATTATAATAACCTTAACGTTAGCTAGTGACTTACCTTGAGTTGTCTTGATAATTGGTTCAAGGATTTATTTTTCCCCTGCTAAACGTTTATTTAAGCTTTCTTTTTCAATTGTCTATCTTTCAGACGCGTTTATGAGCAACTGTTTAGGACGAATACGTCTCTATTCAATCTGTAATAACTTTTCTTTGAAAAACAAAATGGAGGACTAGGAGAGCCTCGATCTGATGCCATCTCGTTTTCGCCCTAGACCTTGCCTTTTCGTCTCGATTTTCAATAAACGATTGGTCAAGATTTATAAATTTGTTACCATGTTAATTTTTTCTTAAACTGTTAGGTAGGTACCTTTATCATAAGATTGCAAAACAAAATTTATTTGTCCTATTCCACTCTAAAGAATTATCAAGCATCTTATCATTCGTTTTATTGAAGAAATTGTCAGAGATTATTCAAAGTTTAGATTACAACGATCATTTATTTAAATGTGAACTGTTTGAATACTCCTATTTCAATTTTGACAGGTACGGCAAAATCCTGGCTTTTTTAGGGTCACGTGATTGATACTCGTTGATCACGTGACTGCTTAACAGCTTATTGACAGTTCGGCTGACATTTCCAGTTGCCAACCACGTTTATGCAAATAATTTCGAACATTGCGGTAGTCTCTTTCCTCACTTTTATGAGCCTTCCAAGTCCACCCTCTCTCTCAAGTCAGGGAGGATAAACGAAGATTTCAAGCTATGTTTCCTGCTTCTACCAATGTTTAGCGAAAATGAAAAATACGCTCTTTCTGAGACGGTGCCTCCTGACTAGAAGTCATCTTCAGAGTCAAGTGATTTGTGTAACGTCAGTAGATACTATAAGAAGACGGGTCGTAGATGTCATTGGTCAACTTATTCGTGATGTTATTGGTCTACTGTCACTTGAGCCTAGATGTAATTGGCTGGGAAGATTGACCCCTATATAAATCATTGTCGACGAATCTACATGGAAGATGAAATTTGCACCTACAAAATGTTATTTATGTCCATCACTTTGAAGAATTCTCCGTTCCAGTTTAGTTATTTCCTTTGTAATGCGCAGCTTGACGGTGTTCGTTACCAAAAGTACCTCCTCGTCTACATAACATGTACATTGTGTCAGCAATTGCAGTGTGACAAAGCTAAAAAGAAGGCTATGAGAGTCTTAGGGATCCTTCAAAGGAATCTCTCATTGTGCGGTCGATCTGTTAAGGAGCGCTCATACCTAGCCTTAGTACGTCCGATTGTCCAATATGCCACAGTTCCTTGGTCTCCGCATACAAAAAATGGGATTGACTGTATCGAATCAATTTAGTGCCTCGCAGCACGTTTTGTTAACAATGATTACAGCCGCTATAGTAGCGTTTCATCTATGCTGACTGAACTGACTTGGAACTGGCCCTCGCTGCAGTCAAGGCGCAGGATATGCGACCTCGGCATGCTTTATAAAATACATAGATGTCAAGTTAATATCTCCCTTCCCTACGACCTTACCTCCGTGCCTGCGTATGGCCGTGCAAGAGCCAGTTATGACTTTAAGATCAGGCTCCCATCCTCTTCAGTCGACGCTTACAAACACTCTTTCTATGTGAGATCAATCCCTGTATGGAACGAGTTATCACCTGATGTTGTTAGATCGGCATCTTATCCAGAATTTGGCCACTACTTTAACATATTAATTTACTTACTTTGTTTATTCTCATGCTATGTAATTTGTAATTCAATACCATGTAATTTTAATTGTAATTTATACCATGTAAATGTAATTGTAATGCCATACCATGTAAATTGAGCGACTTCTGGCCGCTCCTTTGCCAGATTAGCATAAGGAAGCGCCAGTGGCAATTACCTTGATTAAAGTAAAGTACTCAAACTGACAGTTTACCATTTACTTCTTTTGAACAACCTTTCTCGAAACAGCTGTATGAATATGAGGCTACTATCGTAGTTATCGTGGATTCATACTCTTCAGTAGTTCAGTCCCTAACTTCAAAGTCTGTCTTTTATAAGCGTGTCTTTTATACCAAGTAATCTGTACTTTACACTCCATCCACAGTCCACCATTGTTAGCCCAATCTAGGTTACAATAGCTGCCTCACTTTCCTCGATCAGCACCTTTCGGATGTCGTTTCGTGCCGTTTGTAGTAAACGTTGCAGACCTATATTGTCAGAAAGCCCAATCTTGTGAATTTGGAGATGCTGCTGCTGTGGATGAGCAAATTCGCGACTAGGTGATCAGCAAGTGTTTGTCACACAATTTGCCGCAAGCTTCTTGAGAAAGGGAAAATTTTGACTCTTCAGAAACTGAGAGAAGAGAAACAGGCTCGCAAGATTGAAGGTGCAACTAATGAAGTGAACCGTGTTGGTGTGAATTCGAATGAAAAAGGAAACCTGAGAGTACGTGGAAAACAAAGTACCGTTCGGCGTTTTTGTTGTGGAAATGTGGGTCATAAGGCCAATGATAAAGTTTGCCCCACAAGAGCAAAAGGGTGCAGAAAGTGTAATAATCTGCGTCATTTCGAGGAAGTGTGCAAAACTAAACCGAAGACATCTGAGGGGCAAGGCAAGTAGGTGTTGGAGTTGATGAAAATGATGATAGTGAATATGTTTTTGGTGTTTTGGGTGGTGCAGGTAACCCAGACAATGGCGAAATTTCTGTGAAGATAGGAGAGGTTCAAGTTACCATGATTATTGATTCTGGTGCTAGTTGCAATGTTTTACATCGCAATTTGTGGGAGTATTTGAAAACAAATAAGGTCCGATGTGCGTCAAGTAAGGCAACTAAGAAATTGTATTTGCATTAGTTGGAAATAGAGTGTTAAATGAGGTTGAATTTGTTGTTATAGAGAGTGAGGGACATGCCCTTCTGGGGAAGGAGACAGCTATTGCTCTAGGTGTGTTGAAGCTGGGACCTCAAATCAATTCAATGCAGTTATCTACTGATGGGGAAAACAGGCAACCCAATATTTTAGACAAGTTTCCAGTCAAATACATTCCAGGTCTTAAGAACATTGACAAGGACGCAGAGAGATTATGTAAGACTTGTCATGGCTGTCAGCTTGTGTCACAACCCTTAAAACCTGAACCGATGACACGTACAGAGTTTCCTTCAGCAACCCTCGTAACATCTAACCGCTGACCAGCTGGGCCCACTGCCTTCTGCTGGTACATTTTTGTTGTAGTTGACTACTACAGCAGATTCTTTGAGATGGAATTTACCAAATAAATAACCACTGAGAAGATTGTATCGCTACTGTCCAAGATGTTTGTCACTCATGGCCTTCCTTGTTCCTTAAGAACTGACAATGGACCGCAGTTTATCACTGATCACTTCAAAGGTTATCTTGAAAAATACAGTACACCTTTATGGCCACAGGCCAATGGAGAAATTGAAAGGCAGAACCGCACTATTCTGAAACGGTTACATATTGCTCAAGCAGAGAGTCGTGATTGGAGATCGCAGATGGATGATTTCTTGATGCTGTATCGCAGTACACCACAATCAACAACTGGGGTTAGCCCTGCAGAACTGTTGTTTGACCGGAAGATTAGAACCAAGTTACCACAGCTTCAGGAGTTTACCTGTGAAGATGAAGTCAAAGACCGCGACAGTGAGAGAAAGGAGAAAGGGAAGATGTATGTGGACTGCAAAAGAAATTCATGTGAAAATGACATTCAGAAAGGTGACAAAGTGTTACCCAGGCAGGAGAGAGACAATAAGTTGTCAACACCATTCAAACAAGTACCTTTACAGTTGTTCAGAAAAATGGAAACAGTGTTCTCGTTGAGGCTGATGGGGTACAGACTAACAGTACCGACGAAATGTAACCCATGTCAAAAGGCAAATGGAGCGTGAGGATCTTAAACCCAAGGCTGAATCATCAGATGCTATTGGAGGCAGAGATCTGGCAGCTAACCTGGAAAGTCAAGCGTTAAAAGTACCCGCAGACACGAGCAACAGACCGTCCGAGAAGGTTAACCCACCAGAGTGTAAACAGGCAGATCCTGCTTTGGCACAGAGTGATTCTACTCCTTCCTTACGTCCTTCTAAAGTTAGGAAAATGCCATCTAGATATCATGATTATGTTCTGGGATGCATTAGGCTTAACCCAGAATAGAGCATTAATGGACCTTTTATTTAACTGGACTGTTTGTTGATGTTTTAGATTTTGTTTCCGAGTTAGTCCTGATTATCTCTTCGGCTACAAAAGACGTTCGAAGACATTTTGATGCATTTAGGTGTTTAGATTTCGTTTTGTTACATTCTATTTCAATCAATGTGTATTTCAAAGAAGGGAGGCATGTAGAATACCTTGCGGATCTATATTGTAGGAAGACATGAGCAGTTGTGTTATAAAAATAAAGCACATGGCGTGTTGATTGAATCTTAGTTAAATCCACGTTGCTAATGCTATTTCATTGCATTAGATCCGAAATAGTCTACACCGTTGTACGTTTGAAGAGGAAATAGAATGCCGGTTAGTAATTGCTCAGAATGAAAAACGTTATCTATCAAAAGTCTTCCTGAACAAGGAGTCTCGAAATCCCAAGATATGTTTGCTCCACCACCTTCAATTTCCACAAACACGTTTTTTGGAGCCGGTGCCAGTCCTTTGCATGTTCTTGCGCACGCAGTACTTTTTAGCTTTTTGTTTGCAGTGCCAATTTTTCTGGGAGTGCATGGTTTTACTTTGTTTGCAGTGCACGAAGATATTTTGTTTGTGGTGCAGGGTTTGAGCCAGGCCACGCCATTGTGCCAATCCCGCACTGATATTGAAATTGTCCCTTAAAAAACGGCCACGGGGACACTTTTGTCTGGGGGAAAACTCAGATGGAAGCACACAAGAAGAGATACAGTTTAGTACAAAAATTACAAGCTGAAACACGGATCGTGGGAGGAATTTTATCGTGCGTTTTAAGTTCATTTTAAGGTCACTTTTCAGTCACTCTACTATGTTCAACCAAGCGTGATGCATGCATCTGGGAATTAAAATGTCACGGCGAAAACGTATTAATTCGTACAATAGATAGCTTTTCCGCCTCAAATCGAAGTCAGATTGATCAGAAAAAAAAATACAGAAGAACAGTGTATTAATGAGGAAGGAACAGATGGGACTCAAGCAAAACCACGATCTTTCCAGAAACCTTGGTTGCGAGATCACACGTTGTTGGGCTATGAAAAGGAGGCGATGTTCTGCTATTTTTGTCGGAAATCTAAGAAAACAAACCCCTTGGACAAATTTTAGAACCTCAACTCTCCTACGTAAGCCGCGAACACCCCGTATAAATGGTCCATGTTCACGGCTTTCTCAAGCCGCGGCTTATCCTGGCCAGGGAGTTTACACTCGTGTAAATAGTTCCTTTCGTGGCTTACGTAAGCCGTGGCCAGAGTTAGCCACGGCTTATTTTCTCTCGTATAAACGGCCCTAATGACTGTAAAGAACACGTGGATGCTGTTAATTAGGAAACTATGGAGGATACACTCAGCAACACCATCACAGCGTCGTGTTTTTAGAGAACAATGGTCAATCGCAAGCCATTGACACCATTTGTATTATTTTTTTTAATTACAAGTAACAGGTAATAAAATATGTTTTTGTTGTCGTGCCTTTCTTTGTTTGAACGTAAGAAAACAGAAAAAAATTGACTGTCCCCATAAAATGAAAACGTCCCCCACAATTTTGGCCAAGGGGACAAACTGTCCCCCAGTTATCAAATCCTACTTCAAACCCTGGCAGTGTGCAGTTTTTTAGTTTGCAGTGTGCGAGCATTTTCTTTGTTGGTGTGTACGATGACAATTTGTTTGCAGTGTGGGGATTTATTTTGCTTGCAGAGTGCCGGATTTATTCATTTACTAAATACTAAATACTAAGAAGATTTATAACCTGTACGATTAAT
>NC_090876.1:12701071-12723571 GCF_036669935.1 Montipora foliosa
TATTCAGCTATAAGCCGAGCGATTTTTACACAAATCCTCACTCAATTTGGGCAAATTTGAAGCCGTCGAAGGGGTCTCGGCTTATAGCCGAGTATTTTTGATAAAAAGAATTTTCTCAGCAAATTAAAACAGTAAGAAATGAACGTGTATTCACTTACAAGCCGAACTAAATTAGTTGTAAAATGAAGAGAAGTTGTTGTTTCGATGTTGTTGGTGTAATATGGACTTTTATTACGTGGTGGCTCGTAAAGCTAAAAGGAGGCGTTCGTGTTGTTGTGTGATCGGGATCGATCTTATTGCTCATCTTCTTCCTCGCTGTCTGTCTCGAATTCGGCGATAAGTTTAAAGGCGAGGTTGTAAGGTTTCCAGTCGGATAACTTTTTATAAAACGCTTCGCTTGTACGAAGACATGTTTCCTGTGAGGTCAGAAATTGTTTAATAATATTCGTCACCTCACGATCACGTTGCTTGTTTGTTTCTTATCTTTCGTGTTCATTTGATTGCTTTGAGTATAATTTTTCAGTCAATGTCAATTTGTATTTTAAATTACGAAAATTCCATAGTCGATAATACACATCAAGACCTAAAATGGGTCTCGGCTTATAGCCGAGTATTATGCATTTACAATTCGTGTCAATCAAGTTGACTTTTTCCGTAAGAAGTTTGGGGTCTCGGCTTATAGCCGAGATCGGCTTGTAGCCGAATAAGTATGGTATATACGGTATGTGTGGGGGAACACTTTAACCCCTTAATTAAGGCCCAAGGAAGCCCCCATTAACAAGCAAAATCATCTCGCATTTGACAGAGTAAAATCAGCAAGTGGCCATTGGAAGTTAAGGGGTTAACAACGACTCTCAATCATTGTAACATTGGCCTTGTAGTCATTTCTGGCTGGTTTGCAAAGTATCGATCATACATTTGCATACAGTTGGATTCAATTCAAAGTTTTCAATTCACTTATCATGCACCTATGTCATGAAAGAATCATTACTCTGGATTTCCTTATTTGTCCAACATTTCTGCATTTTTCACAAAACTTTTCTGAATCTTCTATGCCCATAAAAACCTCAGATTCTCAGATAAATTTGGTCTTTTCTCAAAACAGCATTTGTAAAAGTTGTCACCCCTCATGCTCTTGCCCGATTGCAAAATAATAAATAGGGTTTTTTAAAACAAAGGTGGTGGGCTATACATGTATTTTAAACTGCAGATTTTAGGTCGCTAAAACATAGTGAAAAATCAGGAAAAGTTAATAAAAGATTACACGCAATGTGAACTTCTATTAACATAGTGACATTATCACTCAGATCACCGGTGACTGACAGGAAAACCCACTCACAAGCAAAAATCATCGCACGAACTGTTGTTTGCATTGAAGGTTTTTCCTCAAACCTTCCTCACGCTTGTTCTCAGATCAACTGCGCATGCGTAAATGAACTGACTTCCGGTTTGAGATAAAGCTAAATTTCCAGCGGTCTATAAATTGAATTAACTTTCTTGTATATTGCAAGTTTAACCCCAAATACAGAATATAGCTAAGCATTGATTTTTCAAATCATCTTTTTTGACAATGTTATGGGTATAAATTCAGTATCATTTGTCTCTTTAAAAAGAACATTTTTCAAAAAAAAAAAAAAACCCATGCTTGGCTGGACGCAAAAACGAATACAAATTATCAAACCACTGATTAAATACCCAACTTGTGTACAGCATGTAGACAAATTTAGAGTTTTCTTTTATTGGTCACATGACCATGATGGGCATGGCATGACTGCGTCATATTTAGAGTCATTGGTTTGCAAAAGTTGGAAACTGACCAAAATAATGCCAAATTCTCTCAAATTACTTAACCATTACATCCTTAGCAATGCACTCCCCAAAAAAAATTAATGGGCCCTTAATTAACCCATTGATCCTTGGGGGTGAGACTTACTAGATTATACTCTGTCTAATTCCAGACGATTTTACTCCTCAGTGGGGGGCAGCTCAGGAGTCAATGGGTTAAACTTAAAATTCACTCTTGAGTCTAAAAGAGATTGTCATTGATCAGTGTAGAATAAGACTTTCCACCACAGGTACATTTCACATTAATTCTCACTCTGGTTAACAGATAATGGGATAGCATTAAATGGATTTACCTGAAGCATCAACTGCTTCTCCACCAGGTGGTTTAGATGAATTTTCAGGGGTTTGACTGATAGGAGGTTGTACTGCATCACTAGGCCCAGGCTGCCCTGTTGAGAATGAGCAATTAATCAGATTCAGAAGCCTGTTTTAAAAATAGGCACCTTATAATCATTTTCCCATTCCAGTTAAACTTGATGTGACAAAATCGCAATCACACATACCAAGCAAATCAATCTAAAAAATGTGACTGTAAGTTGAAGTGAAATAGCAAGGGTTTTTTGCCTCTAATAGCAAATACATTGTATGCAGTTTGTTTCAATCAAATCTTTCGCTAGAAAAGGTTTTTGTGACATTTTCGGCCTTTAACGATGAAATGATGTATGAAGTGGTTAGGGTTAGTTGGGTACATAACCTTTGTTGATTCATCGCATCGTGTGCCATTCCAGGTCAACAAATTTGCATACATGGGTTGAAATTGACACCCCGTGAGAAGTTTTCATAAAGATGACAGGAAGTCGTGTTCTTTTTGGTAAATGATTAATAGGTAGCTATAGTTTTTAATGTCAGAAAAAGATCTCTTTTCTCACTATGGCGTAAAACAAAGTTTTTTTTTATGAAGCCAAAAATATTTCTTTAAGTTCCTGGTTAATCCAGTTTATTGCTACCACTTCTAAGATTTTTCAACAATACATGCTACGACTTCTACGATTTTTCAACAATATTATTATATCGCTTTAGTCTAACCCAAAAACATGCAGATAGTATATTTATTAACCTTTTCCTTCACTTTTGTGTTTTTCAGCATTATGATTTGTGATAGTTTGCAAGTATGTTTTTGCATCTCATAGATGTTCAGGTTTCCTGACCCGACTGATGAAATGTAAATATTTCGTCAAATATCACAACAAAATTAAAAAACGAAAGACAGGAGTTCCTTGGCCAAAAAGTATGTTGTTTTACTCTGAAAACGTCGAACGATTAACATTCTTCTCTGTAGTTCATTGTAAACAAGAACGTTGACAGAAGGTGATCACGTGCACCTTTGTGGTTGCCTAGCACGTGATCAATTTCCTCCTTTTGACAGAACATTGATCTTTAATTCCTCTTGATTCAAGGAAGTCAGGGAATGCTGAAATTTTAGTGTTTTTACGATCTACTGTATTGCCATTAATCTTTCGCTGAGAACTGGAAATTCAGAGTTTTGTATACAAAGTATGTTATTTTTTTCTTGATCTGTCTTTTGGCTACCCTGGCTGCCAGAGGAATTTTATTCAAGGGGGGTGAGAATACTCCTAGAATCTAAAACAACGGTGGTCCGTTGGCCAAAGCGTTCTTTTCCAACCTTGAAAAAAAAAATCCTCTTGCAACCAAGGTATCTTTTAGTTTGCCTTTAACGTTAAATCCCGGCTTATACGTTACTTTTTGGTGCAAACGTTAAGGGCCCCCAGACGGATTTTTCGTGCATTGCAAAGGAATTGAAATGTTACTTCCAGTGACTGACGTCATCACATCGTGAGCTGACCGGAAAACCCACTCACAAGCAAAAATCACGGCACGAACTGTTGTTTGTATGCAAGGTTTTTTCTCACCCTTTCTCGCGCTCATTCTCAGATCAACTACAAATGCGTATACGAACAGACTTCCAGTTTGAGAAAAAGCTAAATTTCCAGCGGTCTTTAAATTGAATTTTTTTTTTTCATATGGCATGCTTCACCCCCAAATACAGAATATAGCTAAGCATTGATTTTTTCAAATAATATTTTTTGAAAATGTTATGGGTATTTCAGTATTGTTTATCTCTTTAAAAAGAACATTTTTCAAAATAAAAAGAAAGCCATGCTTGGCTGGATGCAAAAACAAATACAAATTATCAAACCACTGATTACCGTATTTACCCGTGTATAATACGCGCCCGTGTATAATACGCACCCCAATTTTGGGCTGCATTTTGAAAAAAAAAAGTTAGAGCAAAAAGCAAAACTAGTGTGAAAAAATCCATTTCCTGGATAAGAAAATTTGCTCTGTTGCATACAACAGTAAAGTAAATAAGCCTATGTAAAGTGTTTAACAGCCGAAACCTATAACTCATAGTCACAATCGAACAGCACTTCTCTCGCACAAGATTCGTCATCGACAAGTTCATCTTGTTGTCCGTCCACAAGATCGTCTTGTGTGTTATCAAGGTTTTTTTACTACTCCATATTTGACAAAATACGACTCAATCATCTCTTCAGGCAGAACTGAGGTCAATCTGCCGAGAATTACTGCTAAATTGGTGTTTTCTCTGTAAACGCTGCTTTCATGCTTTCAGTCACATGAGCTTCGAAAGCATAAACAAGCAGGCTTCGTCTTCTCCCCAGTCCCAACACGTGGAGCATGCCAAACTCTTCATTCCTTCGGCATCCATTCGGCCTTTCTCTTGGGCGTTGCTGATAATCCTGTGCTTGTTTTTAACTTTAGGCACCGTTTTCCTCTTGAAAATCACCATTGGTCTTAATTTTGATCCATCACCAGCACGCGCCAACAAAACAGTTGCATGACATTAATTTTCTTCTCTGGCGAGAAGCCAGAAACAACGCATTTGTAACATGATCAGGGCTAGGTGATCTACTATTAGTATTGTTTATTAATCTGTAGCACCGTGACATGTACCCTGGGTGTCAGAGGTCCTATGTTTCTTTCGCGAGAAGAGGGCGGTTAAAACAGAGAGGCGAAAAATAAGAACTTCTGGTCATGGCGGTTAAGTCTCACTTCCATGATTTGTGATTATGAACACAGTCGCTGATTGGTTTTCATAGTCAGTGCCAGTCCTTCCTGAGTAAAAGCAATCTAACACTCAATTTCACTGGTTGTACGGTGATAATGTACCCCTGTGGCCACAAAACCAGTTTGGAGCGGAAGGAGTGCTACAAAAACAAAGCTGGCGGTGGAAGGCCCTGAATTCGAGCGCGCATTTAGACGTTTGCACAGTACAATACACAGTAAATTCTGGATTTTCGGAGATTTTAGAAATGAAACCTGTTCAGGAATTTCGTCAAGCATGAGGATGTGTTTCTGGTACTGCCAACTGGATGCAACTTGTGCCGAAAGTTTGTTTGTATTTGCATAATATCATGGATTCATTATCCAAAAGCTGCGATTGTAGTCGTTATTTGTTCCTTGAATGCTTTCATTGATTGAATGCCTTGATTGACTTTTATAGCTGAAAGAAAATCCGAAAACCGAGAACAATAGAAATATCGTGTTTTGAGTAAACAGCTAGTCACCCATGAGAAAACTGCAACCACCAACGTTAATTAGTTTGTGGTTTCATGTCGCTTTTGATTGGTTGCTGCATGATACATGTAGGAAATGTCAAAATCAAAACGTTCTATTCTCAAAGGACTTGAATTGGTACAACATTGACATCACTGTAGAAAACCGGTTTGAGAAGATATCTTATTTTGAAATTGCGTGGAAGTGAGACTCTTAACCGCCGTGACCAGAGGTTCTCATTTTTCGCCTCTCCGTTTCAACCGCTCATCGCAAAAGAAAATTCAAACCTCTGGCATCCAGGGTGTACGTGACAATTGCACACTGACCTCTGACCTGTGTTTTGGACCCACTGAAAAATCAAACCCAGCTACATTGTAAACTCACCAAATATTTCATTCGTGACAAAATGTGGACAAAGTTCTCCTTCCCTACTGAGTCCCAGTACTCCTACAACACACCATCGGCCACTCTCCCGGGGTGTGTTTTTCTTTTTGACAATGATTGGAGCTCCAAGCACAGAAGACAACTCTAGCTTCTGCTTGTCCTTTTCACTTGTCACTAGTTTATGCTTTTTAGTGTCTAATTTCAGTGTACGTTTCTCAGACCCAACAAAGTAATAAGCCTCCAAGTCTTCTTCTTGTTCGAAAGGTTTAAAAGCAACAACGAACACTTTCTTCGACGGAAGTTTGGCAAAAATAGTACCCGCTGGAAGAAACGAGAAATGACCAAAGGTCTCAACGGATGAATTCGAATCGACTGAAGCCGAGTATTTTCCAAAGTGTTGACTTGAAAAGCGATTCACTTGAGCTGGTTTGTTTAATAAGTCTCTGGTTACACCAGACCAAGTCACAAAATACGCCACTTGCTTCTCATCTTTTTTGACGTAGACAGAGCAGGCCATTCCTTTAGTTTGGTAAATACCTTTAATCTCCTCCTTCCTCACGCCATAAATAGCCTTAAACGGATCAACGTCTTTGCTATTCACTTCACCTTCAAACAGTGACCAAGCGCTCCCATTCCTTCTGTTCGCCATTGTCAAACAAACACCGGGGAAGGGAGGCCGAATGTTCTTCTTCCACTTCTACTGCGAACAGTCTCTCTTTTGCGCTAGAATCGGCTTAACTGCAGAATACCCTACCCTTAATTTTGGTGTGGATACGCGGATACGTAGTGGAAACATCGAGCTCAGTGGATACGCGGGTGCGTGGATAGGCAGAATACGCACTCGTTTCCTGGTTCCCAGTATTTCTCCCTTCTGACGGCGCCAAACAAAAAGAGCGAAGGAGATATCCTCGGAGACCCAGGGGCAGATCACGGACGCAAGCAGAAGTCTAAACGGGCGAAAGAAAATGGCGACGAAGAAAAGCATAAAAGGACGAGAAGAGCTCTGGGAACACGTCCTTACCCAATCTCGTACCCAGAGTCCTCGGGCTTGTTGGCCAGCGGGTGAGCGCCCGGAGAGACTCTGGGATAATCGATTTGAACCATATTTTTGATTGGCCGATTGCGTAGCAATGGCAGTCCGACAGGAAGTCGGTAAGTAATTCGGAAGCCCCAGAATTTGGAGGGACATTCAAAATCTAAAACTAGTTTCAGTGCTGTTTGATTTTTTCTACATCAGAAATATATAAATCACAAAAATAATAAAACGACGAGGTTTGAACTATGTCTTATACCGCACGGGAATTTTCTCACGCTGCTAAAAAGTGATTACTGTTGCTGTTGCAAAAGTACCGTGTGGGAAACATTACATCAGTCTCTTTGAGGCGAAATCCGTGGAATAAGGTCTTGTCGAAGCCATTCAGAATTACGGAAACATCAAATTGTAGAAGAAGAGGACATTTGTGTCGTTTCCACAAAAAATTTGTCGATCGTGTTGCTTGCACGATGGCATTCTCATTGCATTCTGAACGATGGAATGTACGCTGAAACACCAAAAATACACTCACCGAAAGTGTCAGAGGTTTCATCTTCACTTGCTCTTACAGCAAGCCAATGATCATTTCTCCAGTTTCTTTGTGTGTAAGGCTAAAATTCTTGTTTCTCGAACACTTTCAACCCGCCATTTCTACTGTTAACGGTTTTCTCTTTTCTGCTTCCGTTTAAACTCAACCATACGTCATAAGACCGGAACCCACGTTTTCTGGGAAAATGGAGTCGATTATCCCAGAGTCTCTCCGGGCGCTCACCCGCTGGCCAAAAAGCCCGAGGACTCTGGGTACGAGATTGGTCCTTACCAGACCAGTTATCAGGGGTCAGCAGGCCGTCAAGTCGCTTCGTGGCTTCTTACACAAAAATCACTTGATCGCCTTTAAAAATACTCGCCTGGGTTTGCTCGAGGGTTAGAAATGTCGCAATCAATCACAGCACAAAATGGATAGGGAATCGTTCGGAATATCGGCGGAAAAATACGCTGGACCTTTCGCAGCCGGTATCATTACAGTGGCGTGTGTTCGAGTGTGCGAGATTTGTTTAAAGATGTCCTCCCCGATTCACCTAAAATATGATCTAACAATTATTTTTATTCTGCCCCCTTTTCCTGGCCGAGGTATTTCTAGATTTCTTGCATCAATTGCTGTGGCTGAAACGTTGCTAATCCCGACAAATTCTTGATCGCACGGACCACACTGGTATGTCGAGCACGCAGCACAACCTTATTTCAATGCGACAACAGTCGACGACTGTTGTTGACTGTGTTCTTAAGTTTTAGTTAACAAAAAGAGAAAGCGAAAACTTCATGGTGAATTTTTGAGAATATTTTCAAGAAGAAGTTTTCGATCAAAAAGTCCTGGCAGATGATGGTCTTTCTCGTGCATTTTTTTTTGTGTGACACTTGTCACAAAAGAGTGGAATCAATCTGGAAAAAAAAGACCTCATTTGCCATTTCAGCAAACCACTTGTTGAAAAGGAGACAAATTCCCTTTGAAAATGTATCAATTAAGGCAATTCCATCATCCTCGGTGATGTCTTGTCCTACTGAGTTAAAAAATCACCATGAGGAAAGCACCCAAACACAAAATGAAGTTGCCATTGCTTTCCAAAATCAAGAAAAGAAACATCCGTCAAGGTATGCACATTTCCAATAATTATGTATACATGCACAAACTGTATGTAGATGTAGAAACACATGTTTTATTATACTGACAGCGTACTAGGAAATAAAATTTGTCATCGTTGTAATGGCATATCCATAAGTTTAAAGTTTATTGCAAATTACTTCGTTCAACTTATCACAAAAGATGCCATATCGTTATCCTTTGGAGGCTCAGAACAGGTGTTCAGCCGAGCGCCCCGGCTTAATGCCACACATACCACCTGAGCCACTCCAGAGGATAATGAATCAAGATTAATACAACCGGAAATAGAGTTTGTTGGATTTGGTCAAGTCGTCCAGTGTCCTTACCTGATATGTTTGGAAACAATTGAGAGGCGTTATTTTGCATTCTTAAAGTAAATTTTCAAAAATTTATCCGGTGGAATTTTTTTCATCTTTCAGCTTTTTCATAAATATTTCAAATTCTACTTCAGTTTATAGTTCTTTCACACATCATGTACTGGGTCAGAGAATGGCCGTTTTTATACTAGAGACACATAATCCGTCCAGACGAATCATGCGTCTGTTATGCTATGTTATGTTTGGTGTAAAGACGGGACGAACTATATGAGACCCATAATTCGTCTTGGACGAACTTGGGCAAACATTTCTTCTGCGTCTGTTAAATTCGTCCAGTATAAAGACGGGCACTAGACGCATAATGCGTCTGAACGAACTTTCCAGTTTAGTGCGTCTTCGAAGACGCACTAAAATAGATTCTTCGTCCAGACGCATAATGCGTCTTGTGGCCGTCTTTAAACTAGACGAATTTAACCACAGGCGGCCCAGAGTCGGAAGGTAAACAATTATAAGGATTTGTATGGGAATCTTGATAACAGACTGAAAAAGATACTTACCCACAAAAGTTCTCAATAAAAAAGCCGTACTTTATTGTCATGGTGAATTTCTTGCTTTTTGTGTGGTTTTTTGCCTGATTGGATGCGATTTAAGCGACTTCTCAAATTCCCGAGTCGTCACTCTTCCCTAAATAAAGGAAAGGCTGGCAACTCATTTCTAACTTACCTCAGATCTCGCTGAAAAAATTCACACTTCTCCGGCATCAGTCACGCTCAAACTCCGGCGATGGCTACAAGGATAAATTTACTTCCCCTTGGCCACGTTTCAAGGTCCAGCGAGTATCCATTGCTGAGAAACTGCGAAAAATATTCAAATTTTCAAACTCCTTCGAGGCTCGCTAACAACAAATTTTGACACGGCTGGTCAACGGTTCACCGAGCCTCCATACGGTGAGCGCAAACCTACGCAAGTGTACCCATAGTTGGGCAGAGCAAAACAAATCCCAGACTCGTCCCCAAATACCTGCCTGGGGTCATGTTCGAGTTTCTAAATCGGCGAACGATATTAAAAGTTCCACACTGAAACCTTAAACACAGCTCCCATCGCTTTGGTTGCCCCACCGCATGTTATAAATCCGGATTTTCATCGAACTCCGTAAGTACTGAAGCTGTTTGAAGCCTCGCGCGTGCAAAAATCCCCTCGTCCGATGACACTCGACACCACGGCTGTTTTTTTGTTGTTGTTGGAAAAAGTTTAGTTTTGTTAAGTGAATTGCTTTGAGCCAAAGAAATCACCGCACCGTAATTTCTACTGTCCAAAAAACAGACAAGCGAGATTGTAACTCGGATTCCTTTCAGGTATTCCGAGTAATAATTGTTGGTTTTCGATCGATATCGCTTGATGCACCGGTCTGAGAAATAGTTTTGAACATTTCAACGCAACTGGAAGCGCAAAAACAAAGCACAGATGATTTCAACGATGGCATTTTCGCCGGACTCTCAACAGAAAAATGTGTCCAAAAGGCTGAAAAGGTGCAGCGACCTTTTCATATGAATTTCTTCTGCAGTCATGATAATGTGAGTTGTTGACGTGACAGATGAAAAACAGGATTGTGTTTCATACACTAGTAAATACATTCGACTGCGTTTCAAACTCCATCCAAACAGCTTCAGTACTTACGGAGTTCGATGAAAATCCGGATTTATAACATGCGGTGGGGCAACCAAAGCGATGGGAGCTGTGTTTAAGGTTTCAGTGTGGAACTTTTAATATCGTTCGCCGATTTAGAAACTCGAACATGACCCCAGGCAGGTATTTGGGGACGAGTCTGGGATTTGTTTTGCTCTGCCCAACTATGGGTACACTTGCGTAGGTTTGCGCTCACCGTATGGAGGCTCGGTGAACCGTTGACCAGCCGTGTCAAAATTGGTTGTTAGCGAGCCTCGAAGGAGTTTGAAAATTTGAATATTTTTCGCAGTTTCTCAGCAATGGATACTCGCTGGACCTTGAAACGTGGCCAAGGGGAAGTAAATTTATCCTTGTAGCCATCGCCGGAGTTTGAGCGTGACTGATGCCGGAGAAGTGTGAATTTTTTCAGCGAGATCTGAGGTAAGTTAGAAATGAGTTGCCAGCCTTTCCTTTATTTAGGGAAGAGTGACGACTCGGGAATTTGAGAAGTCGCTTAAATCGCATCCAATCAGGCAAAAAACCACACAAAAAGCAAGAAATTCACCATGACAATAAAGTACGGCTTTTTTATTGAGAACTTTTGTGGGTAAGTATCTTTTTCAGTCTGTTATCAAGATTCCCATACAAATCCTTATAATTGTTTACCTTCCGACTCTGGGCCGCCTGTGGTATAACTATGGAAAGCGTATGCTGTTTCCTTCTTTCTGTGGGAAATATGAATTAGAAAATCAAATCAGTTTAATAATCGTTCATTTTTGCAGTTCTATTTTGTTTCCCTAAACTCAAATATTGTGCTACTTTTTCTGATGTGTCCAATAAAGCTGATAAATTAATAAAAAATATTGAAACAATGTGAATTAATTATTACAAGTTGTCACATTTTTGGGATCTTTGCTGTAAAGAGAAATTTCAAGCAAGAGTTATTGAAATCCAAAAAGAAAATTGGGGGTCACCACGCATTTTTCGAAGATAATTAATCAACAATATTTGTAAAAAGCTTTAAAGTACAAAGCAGTGTATGGCATTTCCAAATTCAAGCTTAATTACGTATCTCTAAAAAGAGCGTGGTTACCTTTATTTTGGATACCAAGAACACTTGCTGAGTTCTGCTTTCTCCGCATAGTTTTGAACCGCGCAAAAATATCCCTGTATTAATAAGCACTGTCGATAGGAAATCCGAGTGTCTCGAGATGCGCAGAACGCACGCGCAATAACAATAGTGGGCACCGTCCTTAAATAATCCTGCGATAGAATATCCCTCCAGCTACGCACGCTAAGAGTCACAATACAACGTGACGATGCAATGTAACTCTGATCGACCCACTGAACAATTGTATCAGCAATGAAATCTGAGAACTTTGCACATGAAGGAGAGTTCTCAAACAGAATAGGTGGGGGCGAAGGCATATCAAACGACTGTTGTTTGAACGTCCCTCTGAAATGCCGGAAAAAATGTTCTATCCGGACTCCGTGCTGGATAATCTCTAACAAATCCAGGTTGCTGCGATTATCGAAATCTGCCAAGAGATGTTCAAAGCGGAGAGAGTGGCAGTGGATAGTACCAGCCCCGAAATATTTTGGGACACGAAATGGCAGGTTGCTAACGAACCCCAGCTCTGGGCGAGAGGACACATTTTTGCCGATACCAAGGGGCCAACGAAACGCTTGGTTCCCTGTGTTGAACTACACAGCGGAGTATGTTCAAAAGGTTTTGTGCCAGCAGCGGCCATAATACGCAAGATGAACGAACTGTGATTTTCCCCACAAATGAACAAAAACGACAAATATAACAAAAGCTTAACGAAAAAAAAAAAAAAAAAAACTAAAACAGGGCACCCAACTCTTCGTTGGCCCCAGCCCTAAACGAGGTCCAGCGAAGGGTCCAGAGTGGTGTGGAACACTGAGAAGGAACCCCAGGGTCAAAGAAGGGATAGGGTCCAAAAACTAATGTGGACAAGCAAAATGTACCGCAAACAGCCATAGAAGTGAACAAGACAACCTGTGATATATGCATAAACATTTTTAGTTTATTCATTATTATTATCATTCCAAGTCAGCTCAGCGTCTTTCCAAATCGTATTAGACGAAATTAGTAGCGGGAACCACGCCCCCAGCTTTGACCAACACGCCCTCGGGTTCCACGCATCATGCTTTGAGGGGCCCTGCAAGACCGGGCGAGTGTCCAAAACGGCCACAATTAAAGCACTGGATTTGGGGGTACGGGGAGAAAGAACCAGCCCTGCTATGCGGAGCAGTTGTGCGCATGTGCTGTGGCATCTCGGAAGCACTCTTTAGGTTTTGCTATTTTGGCGCGTATAGGGTCTCCTAACAACCCCAGCATCAGGTCCAACATCTCTTGGGAACTGAGGACATCCCATCGCGCCCATATCTCATCGAGTGCGGCTGCATATTGGTCCGCCTTTGTATGGACCTGAGCACGCGCTAACCGCACAAGGGCTTGGGTAAGGTCCAACGCCTCAAATCGATCGAACGCCTGTATGGGGCGGTTGACATAAACAAATACGTTCCCGCTTTAACCCAGGGGAATATTAACAATATGTGAGATATGCGGGAGTAACTAAAGCAGAACTAGCGCATTAGTGAGCGTCAATGACATAATACATTCGGAAAACAAAAATGCCTGTACATCACAATTGACATGGCAAGACGACGAACAGTAAGTGACGACTACTACTGTAAGAATACTCCAGAGGATTATAGGAAAGAAAAAACAAACGCCTTGGCCTTAACGGTGGCAGTCAAGCCTGCATAATAATGTGCTGAAATACTCTCTTGTTAACTGCGGCATGATTCCAACCAGTAAAACATATAAACTGAACCAAGTTCAGGTTCAAGTTCATTTATTCACACTTATTCAACTACAATACAACAACGAAAAGAGTAGAAAAGAAATAAAAACAGAGCTAGCTGTGCATTGAATTAAACATAACAAAGAAGAAAGTGTGTAGCAGCCAAAGGAGCCAAGCTTTCGAGTTGGCTGCTACCACAGAGCAGTTACAAGTGGGTGGAGGTTATGCAGTGCTTATAGAAACTAGTTGTGAAGGTCTGGCTAAGTTAATCACACGTCTAACTATCAAGTAGATAGACTTTGTATTCTTTTTAAAACTGTCAAAGGGGAGACACTTAATTTCTATAGGTATTGCTTCCCAGGTCTTTGATGCCACTACGCTAAACCTTGCCAGGCCTTAATTAGTTCTAGAAAATGGTCTGTACAGGTTTTGATTAGTGGCATACCTGGTCTTATAATTATGGACAGCCGAAGCTGGTTGAACTAAATCATAGAGAGCAAGAGGTATATCCTTTTTTCGATATTGTATGTTATGCACAAGAGCGCCAATTTTTAATTTAAAAATATTCTCTAACTTTAAAATTTCTAATGGTCTAAAGTACGGCGTGGGACTTTCTCTTTTGTTTGCAAAAAAGATGTCGCGAATACAGTTATTTTGACTTATTTTGATTTTATGTAACTTAGTTTGGTATGCGGTACCCCAGCTTATTATTCCATACGTTAAATACGGATATATGAGAGTATAATACAGTTGTTAAAGTGTACTCATAGGCATGTAATGCCTAAGCTTAAATAAAACTCCAATATTTTTTGTTATTTTGTTGTTAATGTGCTGGAGCTGAGCATCCCACTTTAGGTGCTCATCAATAAAGACACCCAAGTATTTAATCTGGGACTTTTGTTCTATACTACAAAGTGTTATACTGATATTTGTTTTCTTCTTAGGTGAAGTAATAATCATGAAATTTGTCTTCTTAAAATTAATGGATAGCATATTTGCTGCACAAAATTTTAAGACCTTTCCAAGTTCTTCATTAACAACTGATTGTAATTGTTCGGGGTCTTTTGAAGAATAAAACATATTTGTATCATCTGCAAAATTCCTAAAAGTTAATTTCATCGAGGACCTAGGCAAATCATTAATATACAATAGAAACAGAAGTGGACCTAGTGTGGAGCCTTGACGCACGCCACATGTGATGGTTTTCAGGCTGGATTCTGCATTACCAACTTTGACATATTGTTTACGATTAGTTATATAGTCTGAAAACCATGCATGGGGATGTCCTCGGATTCCATATTTATACAGTTTTTCTAAAAGAATATGGTGGTTAATGTATCGAAGGCCTTGGAAAAGTCTAAAAAGATACCACCTGTTATTTGTTGATCGTCAACTGCTGATTTTAATTTCTCCACAGTCTCTAAAATGGCATATTCAGTGGAGTATCCCTTTCGAAAGCCAATCCACTTGAAAACAAAGTTTAACCACAAAAGTTCTCCGTTTTCTAGTCGTAAGTAAGCTTAAAACTTGCTGGACAACCAAAACTCTCCGCCTTCTAGAGGTATGACACAGAATAATGCTTAAGGTAATTCCCTTGAAATTCTTCTACTATCAAACTTTTTTGGAAACTTGTCATAATTACATTAAAAAAATGCAATAATAAAATGGGGTCACCGTGCTTGTTTTAGTGGTTGTGCGTTTAAAATTCGAATCACCTTCATACAGAATTAAGTCTTCGTTACTTGAAAGATACACAATTTTATTTTGAAAATAAAGCTTATTTTATTCACATAAGCAGTATTGTTTCATTTACGCCGTTTTTGATTGCTTGGTTGTGGGAATAGTGCACTCTTTGGGACAGTTCTGTGGTTAGCTGTTCTTTATTAAATTGTTATAAGCAAATACCTGAAAAAATTATCGGGGTCACCGTGCTCGTTTGAGAGAAAAAGAGCATTTATTTAGCTATCGGGCTTAGTTTGAGGGAAATCTCTTGCGTTTTTGTACGCGCACGTGCTCATGAGCGCGCGCTAATGACGCAAAAATCGTGCGCAGTAGGGATGCGCAATGCAATACCAAGGAATTACCTTAAACTCCTTACTTTACCACTAAGTGGTAATACAACTAGCCCGTGAAGACAGGGTAACATATTCTCGGTCAACGAATAGTGGCTATTACTGAATATTACACATTAACCTGCTAAAGATTTTAAAGGATAGGCGCAATGCTCCTTGCCTACTAGCGGAAACGAGTGCAAGAAATTCTACGAAAAATGAATAGTTTAGCTTCTCGCCAACTGGCGGTATCCAAATGCACTACTTGCTAATTAGCGGTGCAGCATAAAACTTTGTCCCTAGCCAACTTGTGGTATCATGCAAAGCTCGTTTCCCGTCAACTAGCAGTATGAAAGTTCACTCCTCGCCAACTAGCGGCATCAAAGCTGGTTCCTCACCAGCAGGTGGTATGGGAGTTCGCTCCTCGTCACCTGGCGGTAACAAAACTAGTCCCTCGCCAACTAGCGGCATCGAAGTTCACTCTTCGCTAACTAAAAGTATTAAAACTCGTTCCTCGCCAACGAGCGGTATCCATTTGTTCCTCGCCAACTAGCGGTATCAAAACGAGATCTTATAACTAGCTGTATGATAGTCTGCTCCTCGCCAACTAGCGGTATCAAAAGTCGTTCCTCGCCGGCTAGCGATGATGAAACCGCTGGGAAATCAGCAACGTACTTATGTTTAATCGGCAATTGAAAACGTACAACGCGTGATACACGTTAAAAGTCTTCGCCGGCTAGCGGTATCCAACAACACGAGTAAACAGTACCAGGAGAAATTACGAAAAGAATGTCGAGAACGGCTAGAAGGAACTATAGTTACCTAGACCTCCACAGGAAAGAGTGCAACTTCGGGAGCTGGCGGATCCGCGGCTGCTGCTGCTGGAGCAGGCACAGGAGCGAGAACAGTGACTTTTTCATTCTTAAATTGCTTCTGAAGTTCTTTTGTCCTTTTCCTTTCACCAACCATGTTTTGTTCACATTTTTTGCTATCCAAACGGCACAATTTAAAGAAGTTCTTTTGTCGAATTTGTGCCTGGTTGACTGACTTCACCTCGAACGCGATAACTTGTGAGGAAACTGAACCATACTGTAGGGCGCCAAATATGACAACAATGTGTAAGTTTCATATTCATGTCAATTAATTTAGGACAGCACCAGTATCATCCAGTTGGGGCCTAAAATTTTCAGATTTTCCGTTCGATCCTTGCTATTAAAGGGGTAGTATCATGGTAATTATCCGCTTTATTTTGACCATAAATTTACCAAATCAATCTTCAGTGACTTTTTCATTCTTAAATTGCTTCTGGAGTTCATCAGCCCGACATTTTCAAGCTAAGCAATGAACTGTTTCATCTTGGCTACGCGTAACCAAAAACACTTAAGAATGCTTTCTGTGAGCAAAAATAGCCGTTTTGAAGAAAATGTGGTCATTAATTTTCGTTTACCGTGGGTGAACAGGTCTTCTTTGCTTTCCAGGTTTTTGCTAACAATCCACTGATGATGACATCGCCCCTTTAAGTAGCATTGGATCTGCCTATGATCACCTCTAGTTCAAATTCCTTTCGTATATTAAGGATCTTAATAACGCATTTTAGAGCTACAGTTATATTTTACGTCCACAAACAGATAACTTTACAGATGAAATGTCTATAATCAAAGTGCCAGTGTCGTTACTCGTGGATATGAAAGTTACCGCGATTGTTTAAAATTGGAAGGGTGAAGTTTTCTTTATGCATTAGTCAGTGTGATATAACAGCTGGATAATTGTGTAACAGCACGGGGGCCCTCGCTGATATGCAACTAGATACCCAAAAAGATGCATGTATGTGAGGTGATCCCCTTTGGTGGAATTCAACCGTGTAAAATAGGTGTGCTATCTCCCCAGTAGGCATAAGATTACTCTTTAACACATCCTTTATAAAGAGCTGCACCATGTGTTTAAAGTTCCTGGCACAGGTGACGGGGTCTGTTTGAACAAGGTCTGATTTTTTTTTTGCCAGGTCATATTGTTAACGTCATCATGCAGGTTAGGCAAGTAGAGCAGATCCATTCAGTATTATTAACACTTTTTGTGCCAGTTAATCATTCCTCCTACAAACCTTGTGGATATGTATCACTATATTTGATAATGTTACACTTAGAGACAGATGATCTGAACTATAACTGTTCACAGCAAGTGCATATATATTCAGGGCCATGTATTATCTTATCCTGAAAAGACTGAATCACTTTTGGCATGGCATGTCTAACAGAGTCTTGACCTTGACAAATTTCAGTTTGGTTTAGACTTGAGCTCTGCATAGCTTTCCTTAAATGGTTCTGTGCTGTTTTGTTTAGTTCTCTGATACTGTATGTTCTGGATTGGACGCTTTACCCTTATGAAATGTTTGCTTTTCATATTCCCTTGCTGGTTCAAGCAAGCAAGGGACCATTTACATATATCTTAAGTACCATATATCTTTGCCGTTTCGCATTGTTTTTCTTTTTGCCACTGCTTTGTTGAAATTATTACAGACACTCGCATCATTTTGGCCATGGTTAAAATTAATCGATTATTACCTCTGAATAATTGTTGACATTGGTAACACTGCTGATTTCATAACCTGAAATATTGTCCTTGTAATAATCTAACTGAACTGCTGAAACAGCAGTAGCTCCCACCCCTCAATGGATCATTTATATGTATTGTAACATTTAATGCATCGGAAACTGCTTGCACAATAAGTGCATCACACCGTGTGTGTTGCTGCGACAACACACCCACAATTGCTCTGTAATGGGTCCATTAAATCTTTGACGGTTGTTTCTGATGTATTCAACTCCAGCAGCATGCATGTTCATGTGATAGGAAGGATCATTATATAACTGGTGGGCAACAGAAGAAAAGAAGCATGAACCATCTGAGGTACATTCTAGCGCCTTTAATCTTTTCTGAGCTAATTGAGCCTGCCACAGTGCCATAGAGGGATTTCTCAGTACTGCATTAAACACTTAATGACTGGTCCCGAGGGAAACAGTTCATTTTGTTTCCCGAGAATCTCAATGTTTCCTTGAGGCGCAGCCAAGGGAAACATTGAGATTGGAGGGAAATAAAATGGACTGTTTCCCGAGGGTCCAGTCATTAAGTGATTTGTTTTATAGCACAAAAAGAAAAACGTGCAACGGCAACGGCAACAGCAACGGTGGTCGACGGTCAACATTCGTGGTTAACAGTGCACTGTTACCCTCTGACGTCATAGATTTTGCACTGTTGCCCACTCAGAGACTTTTGGCGGGAAACAGTTTATTGTTAGATGTCACGTGACCTCAAAGTAACCAATGAAAGCGCACGCTGCTGGGGGAAAATTAAGCTATATAACAAGTGTACTTGTTCCATGAGCAACAGGGCCTGGGTTCGATTAAATGTCTCCTGATATCAATAGCTTTTCTCTTGATAGACAACAACTATTATTTTTTGAATGCTTGGTAACAGATTGATCTTGAATACACAATAGAACTGACAAGTCTTTTTTGTGTTTAGGATGGTAATAACATTTAAATGAAAATTATAATCTCCTACTCGACGGTTTGTTACGACTGAGTTGCGGTCTAGGTTTAGACATTCTTGCTGCAGTGTGATATTGTTTTCCAAAAGCAAGAGATAAACACTTTCTCAACTCAAACGAGCTCGGTTCGTTCTTCTTTAATGCACCATACACTATCTAATTACCTTGTCTTTATAAAACAAGCTCGACGTTTTCTTGTAAGGAATTCTGGAACGTTCTCTGTCCCCGGGGAGCATGTTTGCCTTTGCGAACGGACTCAGCCCTAGCTCTATCGCAGGAGATTGGTACGGATTCCTCATGAGTTTCCTTACATAATCAATGACCGAGTTCGCACAAAAGTACTAGTGTCTGGAAGCATGGGTTGCTTGGTTGCCTCACTGTTTTTCATGTTACTGATGTTGTTCAAGTTGGGTTCATATGACTTTGGTGACTCATAGCTTGCAGAACTTCGTGACAGCTTTAATAAACAGTGGTATAATGTTCTTCGTCTCGCGCAGAGGTCACGTGTTCACGCACATACGCAAATATGAACCGTTGAAAGAAGCTGTCGCTTTTTTGTCAAATTCAAACCGAGGATGACCGAAGGTTTTTGGTCGAAACGTCTTTACCAAGTTTTTTGAGAACGTCGTTTGACGTTCAAATGAGTCAGTGTCCAACATTTCTTATAGTCATTATGCAAATTCCTGACTGCAATTTCAGCATATTTCGTTTAAACATTGGTATACTTTGATAGCTTCGATGTCACTTTCCAAATGGAAGTCACCTTCCAAATGGAATTTATTATTCCCCCCTGAGCGATCCCCTAAGATTGACAGAGACTGTCTTCTCGCCATGTGCCTGTCGATTGCATTTCGACATGTGTATTAAAGTCTACGAGTTGGTAAGTGAAAGGCGGTGCACAATTAATTGCACCAATGTGTACTTGTTCAGGATCTTTTGCTTCACCTTCGAAGGACGCCATTTCTTTAATTCTTCAGTCTCTTGCTTCTAAATGCAGCGAAGGGTGCTCAAACACTTAAGTATAAAAGTCACAAACAGCAATGGCGGCGCACAAACTAGCGAACAGGAAGTCACAGCTTTCTAAGCTCTGTTGTGATTATCCATCCTGATTGGCGAACTAGATCGAACTTCCGGTTACGCAGGAGTGACAATTTAATTTGCATAAAGATTCTCACCACTCGTGGATATATCCAAGAGTAAAAAGGAAAGTTAAAGCCTGCTACGGGCCTAGTGGCCCATCAAGCCGGCGATTATCTCCGGTTACTATAGCTTGAAGTGACTAGAAGTATTTCTACTCCCAACTGGATGGGATGCTAGTCCATCGCATGGTTACCCCCAGCATTACATTTGCCGGTACCCATTTATACACCTGGGTGAAGAGACCCACTGTGAGAGTAAAGGGTCTTGCCCAAGAACACTACACAATGTCCCTCGAACCAGGACCACTCGATCCGGAGTAGAGCTTATTAACCATGAGGCCACCGCGCCTCCCATATGAAATGTCTCTACCAAGCGGCAGATACAAAATACAGGTCACAGGACATTGATTTACCAATACAGAAAGTATCCTAAACATTCATAAAAGCTAACCTTAGGCCCAACGTTACCTTTTATGAATATTTAGGATACTTTCCGTATTGGTAAAACAATAACCTGTGACCTGTGTTTTGTACCTGCCGCTATACCAAGTAAAAAGACTTGGATCAAGAAGATCCACATACCTAACTTGCGACAGCAAATGAATGCGGCTAGAACAAATATTATAGCTTCCCACAAAAAAGAAACAAAGACAGCTGCGAAGCCCACTTCCTCCACTGTAAGCGTAATTAACTGGGGCCAGAATGAAAAAATAATTCTTTGGAATTTACATCATCCTAGCGTTGACAGATGAACGGCAACCAGTGAGAGCTGGTAAGGAGTTAAATAAAGCTGTTGCTTTACTTGCACGGTGTACGAAGGAATACAAGAATTCTGTTTTATGCATCGATATTACCATTCGCAACTGGGGTTTATGTGCCCTGTTGAAGGATGTGAACATGCTTGCACTTATCTGGACAATTTAATCAATTGTCTCTTGCAGCAGACACTTGAAAAATTCTGGTGGCTTCAACGGGATTCGAACCTATGACCTCTGTGATGCAGGTGCAATGCTCTACGATGCCGCATTCATTCATTCGAGTCCTTCATGGCAGCAAATGACCTGCTCCCCACTGTGTGGCTTCATAGCTCAGTTGGTAGAGCATCGCACCGGCATCGGAGAGGCAGAGGTCATGGGTTCGAATCCTTTTGAAGCCACCTGAATGCAGATGAATGCGATCATTTCGTCTATAACTCACAATTCAAAATATACATTTCTCTCATTCAGAGAAAGAAAATAATGACTGGCTTGAACGAGATTCATCGCACTCAGACTGCATTGGTAAAAGAGACAGGCTTCTGGCACAGTGGTCAGCTGCTTTTACAACCATACGAAAAATTTCAGCACAAATTTCGATCAGGTGAGGCGTTCACAGAAAAGGAAAGGAACTTCATTTAAGTGTCTAATCTTCTAGCGCCGTAGAGCACTAATCGGGGACACTGTAAATTGAAATTAACAACGCAAATCACAAATCAAATTTTTGGTTTTTGAGGAGAGGGGAAACCGGAGTACCCGGAGAAAACAAGTTAACATAAATTAACGATTTGTCCCAGTTTCATTCCCACTCCTGCACGAGACCGCCATAAACAAGTCCCCACCCGACCCCACCCATTTAAAACTTGAACTTGGACATGGGCATGCCCAGGTTAATAGAAGCTGGTATAACTGGAACCCTTCTTCCCCTTAACAAAGGATAAAGAATGCAAATAATTGTATTTCAATAGCAGAAAAGAGTTTGACATGAGCAACAAGTTACGAAGCTCATTCAAACTCTGTTCGCTACTCTATTTGCGACGGATCAAGGCACAAGTAAGCAAGGTCAAGCAAACAAAAATTCGTCTGTTCGATATACACATAGTTTGATGCATCAAACGAGGCAAAAATTAAACCAGGGATTCGTTTATTTTAAGGTTGAGAGGATAAAGCGAACACTGCCATTTCCCCGCAAAGTGGTCATAACTCCACAAGGATGAGAAAAAAGCTGTTACGAGACCGGCTAACGATAGCCGAATGGGCATATAATATGTCTACAGCGCACTAAATGCATCTTTGTTCTCAAACTTAAGGATTAATTTCACTCGTGGTTCCAAAAGTCAAAGAAATAGCCGAGGTCTATGCCAGCTATACATTTTAAATAGTTTCTTTGACCCCAAATCCGAGATTAGTAGAGACAAGTAACAAAAAGTCTCTTTCCTGGTAAAGTGATCAGAAGTATGCTTATTCCATGACATAAATTCACATTCTCATTGTTTTTTCTTCTTCCTTTGCTTTTTTAGTCATTTTGGGTTGTCGTGTAACTTGAGCTTGTGACTCTTTCTCGCGTGAAGGTACAGTGTAAGTGTTGTTGTTTTTTCATTAAGACCCCTTTGCTTGGCCTTTATCACCAGCCTTTTTTACACCCTCTTCTAAGCTTTGCTCGCTGCCTTAAGGTAGTCAACCAGTTTGGGGCAGCAATAGATCTTTTGCCTTCATCACACCCTGTAATTCAGGTT
>NC_090876.1:12738571-12741071 GCF_036669935.1 Montipora foliosa
CAAGCCTTCTTCCACCTGCCAATAACCTCACAGCCTTTCTCTTTACTAAGCTTTGTTAAAAGCTTTTGGATTTCTGAAATGAAAGAGATAAGTATAGTAATAATAACTACTACGTATTTGAATAGACCCATTTCAATATATTACAAGTCAGCTTTACATAGCAAACCTCAGCACAGGGCTCTGAGTAATAAACCCCACAAACTCTGTAGTTATTCCCCAGAGCCTTGTACTGAGGTGTGTTGTGTAAGGCTGAATTTTAATATATCGAAATTGGTCAATTGTTACAAAGGAAGGGCTTGTCCTTGTGAATTAAGGAAATATCCTTGTGTTGATAGTTTGCTTCATTCTTATCACCTGTCTGCTAGGATAAACAACATAAATCACACGGGATGTTGGAAGAACATACGAAGAATCTTGTATCACGAGCCGCAGGTGAGTGATTTATGAATTCTTTGAGTGCTATTCCAAAATTCAGCATGATTTGCCATGCCCCTAAACCATAGAAACTTGTGGTCTATAGCTTTTATCTAACAATTCAGAAGATGCACAGAATTTCCACGAGTTTAGCAGCACAATATTGATAAACCATAGTTGACTGGTCAATCAGAGTGTGTGCATAGATTTGGTTATTATATAATGACATAGTAGCTACATTGTATATACAGCTGCAGTACTTTATAATTATAATGATGATATTGATTAATATTATATTAATTATTTATATTACTAACAGTTGTTAATAGACCTTTTCGGCTTGTACATTTTGTTTTCCCAATACAGATCATGTGATAACACTCAGGAGGTTTGGTCTTTTGTTTTGTTCATTAAAATGAGGGCATGCAAGCATGAATATGCCTGCATGCACTATTTTTAATGAACAAAACAAAGGACCAAGCCTCCTGAGTATTATCACATGATCTGTATTGGGAAAACAAAAATGTACAAGCCGAAAAGGTCTATTGATCATAATAATGAGAACACACTGTTTATTGTAATTACTTTTTCCGATGTGCCATAGGTCAAAGAAGTGGTCGATGAGTGGCTTTCCCAACTCTCTGCACTTCTTGGGATATTCCTCCCTCATCCACTTTGCTATGGACTGGTGGCGATCACAAATGAAGGACTTAATTACCATTCCTGTTCCCAGCAAAAATGCCAAAGCCTTTTGGTGGCCCAAAAATTCCATGCTAGAGCTGCTACCTGCTTCATTGGCCTGACAAATAAATGAACCAAGAGTTAAATTGATACTTATTGATAACAAAATTCTGGCCTTTGCACATATGAGGAACTAGTGGCATCTTTAGTGGTATTACTGGTACGTCTACAGACTGTGCATGGGCTGATTCATGAAGAATGGGGTTTCATAAGAAGAGTGTGTTTGGGCTTATACAACCCAAATGTTTAGTTTGTGACACAATATGAATAATCAGGCAAATGGTACAGCAAAATATGGTATAGGTACCATATTTTGCAGAATGGCCCATACTATCATGTCGGCCATCACCAGCAAGCACAACCTCCTTTCCTTTTAATGACTAAAGAATGCCATCCTGATAAGAGCGCCAAAACTTCACAATGCTGGGGAAGAGAAGGTGCCGCTGATGATAGTAGTAGGTACATTCGTTGTAACAAAGCAACCCCATGTGCCTAAAAACCAGGAGTACTTTACCCACGGTTGCACCAGCACAAATAATAGCAAAGTTTAACAAGATATTTCCTGCAGGAAACTTTCCAAGCAAGTATGGTTGGCTTTTCCAAATGTATGTTCCATCACAGCTGCTGCACTTGGACACAATAGAAAGCATGGTGCCTGTTTGGGTCACACTGAGGTGAGGCTGGCTTGCTAGACACAAATGGCAGTACTGAAATAGTAACAGAAGTTTAGAGAGAAATACAATTCCTTTGGGTTACAGTGTACAGTGTTTTTGTTAAAGCCGGGACGCCAGGACCTTTACTCTGCTATTTTTATTTTTGTCCCGGCAATTTTACGCGCAGGTTGTACAAGGATTCTTTCAATATGAAAAGAATAGTCAACCGATATTTGTATTTTATTATTTAATATTTTCTTAAACCAAATCGTGCTTTATTTCTCTGTTACTGGGTATTGTTAGTTGTACCACAATTGGCGTACATGTACGTGTAGCTGATTTGGAGTTCATGACAAGATGTTATTAAGTAACAGAAAACACATTGATCGGCGCGCCCTGCTTTCGTCATTAGGGAGTTTAAGCAAATTGCTATGGCGGGCTCTAATACGGCTGCCGGAAGTAAATTTCTTCAAAAATGAGACACTGTGCATGTTAGTCGGTTACGGTCAGCCGTAGCGCGAAGGAAATGAAGCGGAAAATCGACCAGTATTTTACCCAAAGGTACCCATTAGGCCTCACAAATTCAAAACCTTTCTGGGGGAGGCCCCCCTACCCCCCAGTGGGAGGGGGACGACCCCCTACCACACCTATCCCGACTTGGCACAGCGAGTCAAGATGGCGGCCGCCATCCT
>NC_090876.1:12753571-12769291 GCF_036669935.1 Montipora foliosa
GCGTTGATTATGCGGAAATTACACCGGATTATGCGGAAACTTAAACAAGTTATAAAACTAATAATTAGGCCCGTCCAATGTATTTACATGCTTACGGTAAATCCGTAATCGAAATTGCAACCAATACAATCGCATTTGTGACTGAATTTTTGCCCTTTGTGATTAAATTACATGGAGGAGTCATCACTTTGCGACCAGCTTTCACCGTTGAAATAAAAGGGTTAGCAGTTGGGATTTTCCCGCAACTTTGGGTAAAATAAATACAGCGATAAAAAATTATTTTGTTTCTCATCATGAATTTTGTTTCAATTTGGAGATAATGGAGCAAAATTGTAATACCTTTGGAGCGCGATCCATTCCCTCGATCGTATTCCGGAATAAGAATACGTGAAGTGATGAATTCAAAACGGTATGTCTGGCGTTTTGAAGCAACAAGGATAATAAAGATATGTTTAAAATAGCATTTTAGCAGGTGTTCGACATTTTTAATTTGAATCTCCGTAAAAACGAAGGATTTCTAACTTGTATTCCATGTTATCCTATTCCGGAATACGGTCAGTCGAACGCGCCCTTAATTTCTTATCAGTTACGTCATTTGCTGAAGTGTAACTGTTTCTCGTCCAATGGAAAGCATTGTAGGAACAAAAATTAGTGTCCAGGCTCATTGGCGAAAAAATGCGCGGAAACTGCTTACGATCTTTCTTATGAACTTTCATCTTGCGAACGAAATGGTGTGTTTTCTTCAATGTTCAGGAAAATAATCGTTTCAAACAGTCAATTTCTTCGGCTTTTATGTTTTTGAGGATGTTAAGGAGCTGCTTTATCACTAATATCAGATATTTCTTCTGTTTGTTTTTTTCGGAAAATATCGGAGTTATGCGGAAAATATCGGAATTATGCGGAAGATGCGGATTTCAGTGAATTATGCGGATCCGCATCGCCGCATCCTGTCAGATGCCATGCATATATTAACTCTATATTTGTCAGTAATGCACATTCTAAGAATTGGACACCACTACTTTTGAAGCTGGTACATGTCCATGCACTGTGAATGGGGATTTTCGTAGAAACAGAGTCAGAAAAAATAACGTAAACCATTTCTAAGAGTTATTCAGTCCATTTCACCTGTACCAGTTGAACCCTTTAATTTCTCTCGTGATTGATTCAGTTCTAGGAAGGTCTTTGCCCACTCTGACTGGTTAGCAATGATCTTCTCGCTCAATTCCTCCACATTAGATTCCATAGTTTTTAGTTTCCGCTGAAGATTCTTCTTGTCCTTCTTTAATTTTTCACACTTAGCACAAGGAGTTGCATTCTTGAGGGTTTCTTTTGGGTGTCTGTGATGCAAAACATTATACAGAAAAACCAATGTCCCACCATATAACGTAACTAAAGCACAGCGCGCGCTGTTATTGGTTAATTCAGCGTCTACTATTTGCTCATGGGTGTGCGCTGCTGACCTACTCAATAACTAAAGCAAAGCGCACGCTTTATGATGTAGCTCAATAAATAGACCTCTGTTATTTCAATGTCTCAATGTTGTGTTATAAAACAAATGGTAAACGCCATAGCGTATAGTATTGAGTTATGGATGCACGCGGGAGGTTGCTAAGCACGAAAGAAGCGTAAGAGTCGCACGAGGCGATAGCCGAGTGCGACTCTAGCTTCTTGTTTAATAGTACTCAAATTGTACATATATTGCTTATGGTTTTGCACTTAAAAGTAATGTTATAAGAAACTTATGTAAACATTACTGCCAGTTCTCTTCAGTACTTACCTTTTTGAAAGAATTCAAGCTTTCCTCCACAACAGTTGAATCATGGTGTGTGAAGGTACTTGAAACAATAGGAGTTGATGTTGTAGGTGGGGAACACTAAGGAAAGATAGCACTCTGTATATATTTAACAATTATTCGCCGAAGGCGAAGTGATTAGCGGTGAATATTCATATTTGTTTTCTTATAATATTAAAAAAGAAAAATAACTTCATACCAAATGCTCTGCAGGTAATTCGGTCGATTCAGAGGCCAAGGGTAATGCACTCGAGCTAAAAACACTCTGAAAATAAAAGAGGGCACCGCTATTACTTGTAAATGGAAATCGTATTCAAAGTTCTGCAGAGACAATGTCATTATCTCGTTTGAAGCTTACTAGTTGGTCATGCGAAACAGCTGCAGCCTCGTTGTTGGCGCCCTCGTCGTTCTGGTCAAGGGAAGACTCTATCTCGGCTTTTAAAATTTCTTGAATTGTCTGAAAGAAACCGGCAAAAAAAAAGTGCGACCGATAATCTGACTGCGGTACCGGCGGAACAAATCTGTACACTGAAGCCTTTTACACAACATCCTCAAGGTCAACTGTTCTGAAATGGCGAAAACAGCAGTCGTAGAAAAATTTTCGTCTCTTACGCATGCAGCGTATACAACTTTTACAATATAAACCTGTGTGAAGAACCGCTATTACTTGTAAATGGTTATCGTATTCAAAGTTCTACAAAGATAATGGAAGCTTACTAGTTGGTTATGCGGGGCAACCGCAGCCTTGTTAGTGTCCTCGTCATTCTCGCCAAGGGAAGATTCTTTCTCGGCTCTTAAAATTTCTTTAATTATCTGAAAGAAACAAAAACGAAGTGCGGTCGATTATCTGACTGTACACTGAAGCCTTTTATAATACTGGTACTGCGGTACCGGCGGAACAAATCTGTACACTGGAGCCTTTTATACAACATCCTCAAGGTCAACTGTTCTGAAATGGCGAAAACAACAGTCGAAGAACAATTTTCGTCTCTTGCGTATGTCTGCAGCCAGTGTAAAGAACAAAACATTTCATGTGTTCATACGTACCTTTCTAAGCGATCGTGCAGAGGATAGCTTCTCTGGTCCCTTCTTCCATACAGTCAGAATAGCATGAGAACGGATTGTCCGCTTAGATCCATCAACGTGAAGGCCCCTCTCAAAACAGTTTTCTGTAAAATGTTCGGAACAGACGACAAAAATACCTCACGGTGCGAAATTTGCCCGGTGCGTACGAACGAATCGTAGCCACTGATCCCGCACAGCTCCACTTGCAGCACTATGGTTTGATATATTGCTACAGCCTTGCACCGTACAGCGACTTGACGGCATCTTTTAGTTACCAAGAGCAAATTTCATCATGAATTTCGATTTGGAAATTAGCCATGTTAAGTTTTCTTGTTGAGCCTCTGACGTCACTACCAGTAATTTGTAGCCAAGCCTCCTAAAAGTTTGGCACAAAGCCAAGTAATGGCGGCCGTGAAATCACGAACAAAACGGTCGGGAAAAAAGTACTTCCAATCTTCGTAAAGCACTGAAATTTCGTAAGGTGAGTAAGAGAGTCCTATTTTACACGAAAATGTAAAAAGATAGGATATGAAAATTTTGATCACAGGGGCACTTTAAGTGTACATCAGGGGAAAAAATTTATTTTGAAAATCACTCATATGAGTAATTTGAAATAGGATGGTTTATTTTTTTTTGGAATGTGGACTTCTCTATTCAGAGAAATAAACATTTGAACTATCATTATGCAAGTGAGATTCCAGAATGTGATACATTTTGAATTATAATCTATAACAAGTGCTCTGAAGCAAGACAATCAGAGAATTTTAGGGTGTTCTATGAACTTCATGATAATCCTTTTCACAAGTCTTATGGGCTTGAGCCTTTGTTATCCTATTCTTTGCAATCAAAGCTAAAGAAATCTCGTGGAGTGTAAATATGTTCATGTTTTACAGGAAATTATCAGCTCAGTTAAAAATTCAATTTCAACAATTTCATTAGTAGAACTATAAGCAATAATATAGAGCCTTAATGGGTTAATAGCCAATGATAGTTGCATCAGTGTACTGCTAGAGTGATTTTCATCCGTCTGTGAAACAATTACTGCTAGTCAGTGTTTAATAGTAACTATTAGGGTGTAGTAGGCTACCAAAAGGCAAGATTATACCAAAAAAAATCAGTCCATACTGTTCTTTTAAGTGTGAGTCCTTTGAACAAGGCTTTTGTAAATCGTGCGGGGGAGTTATTCCCAAAAATTACAGGGTGTGAAATGAAGTGTGCACTCACCGTGTTTACCTGTGATTAGTTTGTCGCATGTCATGAGTTAGACTATTAGTAGCTAATAGGGGGTAATAGTATCTAATTGTACAATTCCTATTTCACAGACGGATGAAAATCACTCTATTGGACCATTCAAGGATAAATCAAATGACAATCATTGTACTTGAAAGTTTATTCACAAAACTTCACAAAATAATAGAAATGTGTGGTATTAAATTAAGAGTAACAAATTTCTTATGTATTTTTATACACATGTCTTTTGGCATCTACACACACCCATATCAGTTACCAATAATAAATTGTTATCTGTTTTATCAACTGCCTATGCTTGGTATTTTTGCATATTTAATGCAACTGAACTATAACAATATGTTTTATATGCTAGTAACAATAAAAACTTATCTAGATTTTATGATAAAAAAATTATCTTAATAATTGTTATCATCAGTCGAAAACAAAGACTGGGTATAAGAAAAATGTCCTCTGTTCGAGTTTCTTGAGTTGTTATCAATGGTGCCATATAGTGTGGCTGCATACCAGGGGCTTGGCACATCATTTGCCTTAGCATAGCAAATCCTTCTGATATGGATCCAGTAAGCTTCTCCATATTATTTATTAGTTTTTCCATGTGATTCAAATGGGCTTTGTCCATATTGTCCATCCTTTCTAATAGCTGCTTTTTAATTTTAAGCTCCTCTTGAGACACATTTAAGAGCTGGTTATCTACCGGTAGCTTTCTTTTCAACTTTTCTTTGTATTCTTTCAATTTTGCATTTAGTAAGTCTCTTCTTTCGTTGACATCTTTACTACTTGAATTCCATGAAGCTTGTTGTGTTGGCTTAGGACTACCCATTGACTCCTGGTCAGCATTAAATGAATCGTCCTCACTGTCAAAAAAGTTAGTACTAACAGATTCCGGAGTAGTATTGGTATCATCAAAATCTGTAGATTCTACACCTGACGGTATGGTTTCTGTGGCAGGCGAACCACCCCAGACTAACTCGCATTGCTCAAAGTGTAACAGAACAACACGGCCAGGACCACTTCTTCTACCACTGTCAACAGCCTGACGGAACTTTTAACGAATATGTTTCAGCTTGGAAGTCAAAATTGACTCAGAAGTTAATGAAATAGCATAAATCTATGCCACCTATACATTTTAAACAGTTTCCTTGAACGTTCAGAGTGACTCTGCGGTTGATGATTGTGACTCAAAGGCGCATGGACATTAAACGATCGAGGGGCAAAGTATTCCACACCATTTCGTTTCCGGGCCAGAAACCGCACAGCTATTTGTGACCCCTAATTCCAATGGGTTGGTATTCGCGGTATTGAGTTGAAGGTTAGGGTCTACTATATCTGATGTTTGTTTTCTTCAGCCAATCTAATGTGTCTTTAGTATTCTATGTATACCTGAAAGAGCGCATAGGCCAAACCAAATTTCTCAGCTGGTTGATTTGGCACCTTGTTTGAGGACGAAGCTCCGGAGGACTAAGACTTCCGATGAATTTGAGATAAAGTTATCAGTGAATATGACCAATTCATATATTTCAACCCACGAAATTAGTATTGTTTAAAAAGTGACAAAGAGTCTCTTTCTTGGTAAAGTGATCACAAGTATGCTCATTACGTGACGCACATTCACATTAGCTTGCACCTTGTTTGTTTTTTTTTTTTTTTACTTCTTTAGTCATTTCCGGTTGTTGTGTAACTCGAGCTTGTGACTCTTCCTCGCGTTGCTTCTTCATTAAGACCTCTTTGCGCTGCCATTTCTCTTGCCTTTTGCAATCCTCTTCTAAGGAATCAAGGACCAGAGGTTCTTCAAAGGCATCCATGCTGTCCCAAGATAGCATAGAATTTTTGGGCTCGAAATAATGTACGGCCTCCTCTAAGCTTTTGTCGCTGTCCCAACGTAGTAAAGATGTTTTGGGCTCGACATCATGTAATATTTTTACCGGCTCAACCCGTGATACTTCTTCCATTTTAGTGACCTGCCCCCGTGTCAGGGAAAATCTCCGCTGACTTCTTTTGGGCTCGACTATTGTCTTCATCGGCTCAACCCATGATACTTCTTTTCCTTCAGTGACCCGTCTGAGGGGAAGTCTCTTCTGAATATCAAGAGGGGTCTCTCCACTGTAGTTCCTCAGGTTGATATTGCATCCGGATTTAATCAACAACTGTGAAATCTCAGAAAGTCCATAGAGAGCGCATAGATGAAGAGGAGTTTCTCCGTTTTCGCCTTGAATATCCACATCCGCCTTGTTTTCAAGCAATAGCTTGACGAGAGGTACGTCCTTTTGCGTGACTGCTTTATGAAGAGGGGTTCCTCCCGACCAGTCTTGAATATTCACATCTGCCTTGTTTTCAAGCAATAGCTTGACGAGAGGTACGTCCTTTTGCGTGACTGCTTTATGAAGAGGAGTTTCTCGCGACAACCGGTCTCGAATATTCACATCTGCCTTGTTCTCAAGCAATAGCTTGACGAGAGGTACGTCCTTTTGCGTGACTGCTTTATGAAGAGGGGTTCCTCCCGACCAGTCTCGAATTGTCACATCTGCCTTGTTCTCAAGCAATAGTTTGACGAGAGGTACTTCCTTTTGCGTGACTGCTTTATGAAGAGGGGTTTCTCCGTTTTCACCTTCAATATCCACATCCGCCTTGTTTTCAAGCAATAGCTTGATGAGAGGTACGTCCTTTTGCGTGACTGCTTTAAGAAGAGGGGTTCCTCCCGACCAGTCTCGAATATCCACATCTGCCTTGTTTTCAAGCAATAGCTTGACGAGAGGTACGTCCTTTTTCGTGACTGCTTTATGAAGAGGGGTTCCTCCCGAACAGTCTGGAATATTCACATCTGCCTTGTTCTCAAGCAATAGCTTGACGAGAGGTACATCCTTTTGCGTGACTGCTTTAAGAAGAGGGGTTTCTCCCGAAGAGTCTCGAATATTCACATCTGCCTTGTTTTCAAGCAACAGCTTGACGAGAGGTACGTCCTTTTGCGTGACTGCTTTATGAAGAAGGGTTTCTCCGTCTTCGCCTTGAATATCCACATCCGCCTTGTTTTCAAGCAATAGCTTGGTGAGAGGTACGTCCTTTTGCGTGACTGCTTTATGAACAGGGGTTCCTCCCGAACAGTCTGGAATATTCACATCTGCCTTGTTCTCAAGCAATAGCTTGATGAGAGGTACGTCCTTTTGCGTGACTGCTTTATGAAGAGGGGTTTCTCCGTTTTCGCCTTGAATGTCCACATCTGCCTTGTTTTCAAGCAATAGCTTGAAGGGAGGTACGTACTTTTGCGTGACTGTTTTATAAAGAAGTGTTTCTCCTGCCTTGCTTCTCAGTTTGGTGTGAAATCCAGCCCTAACAAGCAACTGTGAAATGCTGAAGAAGCCTTGACGGACAGACAACAACAGCGGTGAATTTCCCTCATTGTCCTGAATATTCACATCAGCTCCATGCTCCAAAAGCAGTCCAATCACCACATAATTATTGCTAGAAGCTGCAAAAAGCAAAGGTCCCTGTTTACCTGGGGCTGTTTGAGCATTTACATCTGCCCCAAGATCAATCAGGGTCTTGATTAACACACCAGAGGACATCGGACTTGCCAACAGCAATGGTGTGATGTTGCTCTTTGCAGCGACATTGACATCAATACCATCATTCAAAACGAGCTCAATCACCTTCTCCACATCGCCGCTCTTGGCGCACAAGTGCAGCTCATTTTGTGTTTCGTCAATCTTAACCAATCTTTGGTACAGTTTTTCAATGTCAGCATGACCTGGTTTTCTGCAATCAAGGGCTGATAGAATATCAACTGCTGATTTGCCACTGAAAATGGACGCGTTATCACTTATTGTTTGAGATTTCATCTTTTCCACAAAGTTCTCTAGATAGGTACTTGCTTTATAAACACTGTCATAGTCTCCCTGTAAGACAGCTGCCTGTAGTAGATTAAATCCTGAATAGCTGTCCGTACACAAAAAAGCCCTTTTTGTAGATGTCCTGAGACTGAGCTGCAACAAAACGTGTCAAGCATCAATTAACTTAGTAACAGTATTACGCCATGGATAACGAGGCCCGCGCAAGCCTTTCCTTTGAATTAGACTTTTTGATAAAAGCCCCAATCTTCTTCCACATTTATGCATCTCAGTTGACCCTACATCTGTAATGTACAGATTTCTATGATTCATTGTAATAACTAACTGATACAGTTAGAATGTTAGTTATTAATTGATCATGTATATATACATATACAATTTTTATTTTATTTATTTATTTATTTCACTTTTCTCGGCATATTAGCATGTATTTGCTAGGGGCCTAATCAGCCTCATCAACCCGAGTTGAAATAAAGTTACTTACTTACTTACTTACCATCTCCAAGTCAGTTAGAAAAATGGCCGTCTGAGTTAAGTTGAAAAACCAGTTTACATTTTTCGTATTTAAGTGACGTATTTACATTCGGCGGAACTAAACTGTAAGTGGCAGTGACATAGAATGTAAATATTTTTTAAATGGTATGTAACGCATTTTTCCAACTTGGCTCGTAGCGTTGTGGCTGTAGCATACAACACAGTTTTAATTATTTACGGCAAAGTGTCACACGTGCGCTATTTCAGTTTATAAGTTTTGGGTGCGCTCCATTTAAATTTCAAATAGCATTAAGTGTTATTTGCGCAAGCCACCTTAGTTAACGTAAGTTTTTTAAGTTGTTTTGACCCATTCAAGCTGACCATTTGCTTACCCGTTGCTAAGCTGTGTACAGTAAGTACAATGGGGCCTTTTCAGCTGGCCATCACGTGGTACAAAAGCCGCCTTACTAGAGAGCAAATTGCGCACTGGGACATCTAAAACAAAGAAAATTTAAATTAAGTTGCTTGGTTTTAGATGTTCCTGTGTGCAATTTGCTCTCCAATATGGCGGCTTTTGTACCAAGTGATCAACAGCTGCAAAGGGCCCATTTGGTAAACAGAAGTGTAAGTGTGTAGACAATTTTAATGAGTCCTTTCATGTAATTTTTCTATTCATTTTCTACATTTGTAAGGCCGAGCGTTACTTTACATTTTAGATCCAATTTGATGTAATTTATTAAAATACGATTTTGATCTTCTTATTTGTCGTCTTTGGTCAACGGAATGTTACAGTTCTAGGGTGCAATGGGCAGCCAATGTACCTTGTCAAGATTGGACTCTTGTAATGTACTCACCTTACTTAGCTCTCGAACTTTCAACTTTAATATAAATCTCCCTTTTTTATCTTAATTAACCCTTTCACCGCCGAGGGCTTCCGCATTGACGAGTAAAATCGTCTGGCGTTAGACAGAGTAAAATCTGTAAGTGTTAATTTGCATTTTTGGCGGTTAAAGGGTTAACTGGGGACATAGCTTTTGAGCGAACCTAGATGTTGTTAACCCTTTCACCGCCGAGGGCTTCCGCATTGACGAGTAAAATCGTCTGGCGTTAGACAGAGTAAAATCTGTAAGTGTTAATTTGCATTTTTGGCGGTCAAAGGGTTAACTGGGAACATAGCTTTTGAGCGAACCTAGATGTTGTTAACCCTTTCACCGCCGAGGGCTTCCCCATTGACAAGTAAAATCGTTTGGCGTTAGACAGAGTAAAATCTATAAGTGTCAATTTGCATTTTTGGCGGTGAAAGGGTTAATAATTCATTCTGATTTCGTCGCTCTTGTATTTCATTTACAGTCGTAAGATAGGGAGAAAGCTCATTGTAATAAGCCCCTATGGTTTCTTTCCATGCCAGGAATGAAAAATGCTTTTATTTTGTACAATAAATGTAATTTCAGATCCTTTAACTTTATACATATGTGTGATGTATTTAAAATTGTTTCTTCTTTCTTTCTTTCTTTTTCTGGCAAATATATAGATGAAATGGATGAAAATGAAAATGTCAGCATTGTTACCCAGAATTTCGCTTTTTTTCTGTGCCGTACAAGCCTCGTAAACTTGGCAGAACTAGCAGCAATTGGTACTCGTGTCCGTGATGTGATTGGCATGGGTCTATTCTTGATTTTACGTCACAAACTGCTTTGCATTCCTGTTGCACTGCAAAGCAGTTTGGGATGTAAAATCGGGAATAGACCCATGTCTCTCACATCACCGTCGTTGGTCCAAATTACTGTTAGTTTTGATAACTTCGCGCATCTTGCCCGACATATGGGAAGCGAAATTTGGAGATACGAATGGTAAAACATGTTTGCTTTTGGCGGGGAGAGTAATGTTGTTGCCAAAAAATAATTGAGTTTAGGTGCACTTTAGGGTTAATTTATCTTGTAATCACCACTCGCCCCCAGAGGTTGGTGCGCCTTAGTTTTGTACGTTATTTAGGCAGCATTAAAGTGGTACTACGACCACAAAACAATTATTTTTTTCCTTTGGATTTCAAACCTATGTTAACTAAACACTAAGTGAGCCAAGTCTTAAGTTCTGATTTAAAAAAGACACCTGCTTATTTTAACCGGAATTTTCTTTTTTATTGGTCCGCCATTACTAACTTAAAATTTTGAGAGAGCTGGGTCGAGGATAAAATGACGTCAAAGACTCACTAGTTTAAGAATGCAATGCGTGTGTACGCGGCTGAATTAATATGCAGCACAGGAGTTTCGGGCTTTCAGATTTTTAAACTCGTGTTTTGCATATAAAATAAAATGCGTTTACATGCTGAAATTTTAAGCCAGTGAGTAAATGACGTCACTTTCCCTCGATCCATCCCTCTGAGGTCCAATCGCTCAGTTTTGAACGTGAGTTACAGTAATGGCGGACCGTGAAATCCAAAACTTACACTCAAAATAAACAGCCTTTAGATAAAAATCAAAGTTACAAAGATCAAGACAGTAAATTAATTCCGCGCAAAATTCACGTTATTGTCTTATTGCCTAAAGTATCTCGCAAGACGGACAAATTTTAAATCACTTACTGGTTGCTGAAGACTTGGTTTTGCATCTTTGTCCAAGAGCAGCTGAATTATGGACTGATGATTGTGGCGTTCAGCTTTCTGCAGAGGAGTGAACTGAAACTAAAGAAGAGAAAGAGAAGTTAATCCGCCACTTAAATGGTTTTACTCACTCTTGTCTTTCTTTTAATAATTATTTCATGCATTTGCATTATTTGAAAACTGCAGTGGCAGAGTTCACTCCATACTATAAATAATCTTCATTCCTCTAATAATTGTGACATGAACTGCACAACACATCACCGAACCTTTGAACTTTTGAAAGAGCTAAGAACACTGTAAACCCTACGGTCTCATCGGATAAGACCCTCCTATCTGTACGAATATACTTATATATCCTTCCAATCATGCTAAGTCTCATCCAAAGTTAATGGAAATGGTCGAAGGGTTTACTGAAGATCAACTGAAGAGTCACTAAATATCCTCACATCTGTAAGTTTACTGCTGCTAATGGTCATTAATACGACAACTTTTATACTTAAAATGACGTTCTTATGTGTCATTGTGGCATTTAGTGAACAGTAGTAGCAGTAGGCTAAGAGGAACATCAACTGAGAGTCAACTCGTCTCTTCTTTCTTACCCTGTCTAAGGCATTGACATCTGCATTATGATCTAGCAAGACCTTGACAACATATTTATGTCCATACCAACAAGCAAGGTGCAGCGGTGTTAACAAAAACTGGGGAAAGAAAACAATGTAAAATCAAGATATAAATTCTGGTGTCCAGCACTGGCTGAAAGTGATGCTAAGCAACATTGCCAAGAGAAAGCAATTTGGGCTTCACCCACATTCATTTTGTTATGATCTCACTAGCAAACTGGTGTGAAGATTAGAGAAAGATCAGGGCCTGGATAGTAAGTTTTAATACTGCCAAGTGTTGCCCTTTCTGACCGTGTTTTAATGAATACATGCATTATGTTCCAACCCACGCACTAAGGGCTGAGTAAACTTGGGCTAGATAGTATGTTTATTCAGTGAGTTATGCAGAAATTTAACTGAATTAAGATACTAATACAAATCTCTTAAAGAACCTGATCTCTTTCATCAACATTTGCACCATTCTTCAGGTGCATGTTGACCTCCTCATATTGTCCATTGACTGCTGCCCTATGAAGAGCACTTCGAGATACCTAGTGAAAAAAAGGAGAAAATTAACACAAGAGTTATCTCTGCAATGTCTCCATACAGTGGACGCCCGTGGAATCTTCATGTGGAGTCCATAAATGAGATTTCCCACAAGTGTGGGGAACAAAAAAACACTGAAGCAAACAAAGTTTCAAAGTCTTGCGGTTAAGTACTACGTAACTGACCTGTACTATTGTTCTCAATTCAAATTCAATTCAAATTTATTTTTAATCAAAACAGATACAAAAAGGTACAGTCTGTCTCCGCCCACAAATAGCAAAGGCTAATCGCGGTGGGCGGAGCTACACGCATTCCGTGGTTAAACCGATCAACTAATTATTTTAACAAATAAAATAAATAACAAAGGACAACAACTTAAAACCATTAACAATATAACCAATAATTATCAGCACAGTCACAATACAAGCTACAACAAAATTAGATTAAAAGAATGGAAGCAAAATGACAAGTCTAATGAAACTATTCAACGTGTACATGAATTATGTAAAGTTTGCAATTTGATGCAGAAGAATGGGCGTTTCAACATAACTATCCTCAGCCTCTATTATTGAGAGTAGCAAACCATGTACATGCTTTTTAAAAGCACTTTTAGGGAGTTGTCGAAAATTGTCTGGGTAGGAATTCCAGAGTTTAGCTCCAAATCCGGCTAAAGACCTTTGATTTAGGCTTAGACTCGAAAATTTAATATAAATGAAGAGGAGCTCCTGGTCTTGTGCGTATGTATTTTATTAACTTTAGTCAAGAGATCACTGATATTAGACGGAACAGACAAACGTGAGACGTCACACATTAAAGAAGAACTAGTTTCAAGATAGAGCATATTTATGGGAAGGATATTTGAGGTGATAAACAGAGACACAGCGTGTGCTCTGGGCTCAGAAGAAATACATTAAACGAAGGACACGTTTTTGCAGTACAAGGAGTTTTTCTAGATGGGTTTTAGCAGCTTGACCCCAAGCAGCTAAACCATAAGACATGTAAGGAAATATCAGGGAACGATAGATATTTAAAAGAGTACAGAGAGGAACGAAGTGCCAAAGGCTAGCAATGACTCCAATAATCTTACTTATTTTTAATGCAACGTATTCTATATGAAATTTCCAGCTCAAATTACTGTCCAGTAAAATTCCAAGATATTTGACATGTTCCTTGCATTCAAGAGAAGTGAAAGTATGGGTGCTGTTATCAAACATTTGGATATTTACCGAATAACCCAGCTTACCCTGATAAGGACAGAAAATGGCATAATTTGACTTCTTAGTATCGAGGGTTAGTTTATTTACATTTAGCCATTCAGAGACTTTAAGCAATTCGTTATTGACAGTTTCCTCAAGAGATTTCAAATTTTTATCTGCATACAGCAAATTAGTGTCATGAGCAAAAAGATAGAATGATAATTTGTCGGAAGAGTTATGAATATCATTGATGTAGATCAGGAATAACAAAGGGCCTAACATGCACGGAACCTTGGGGAACACCACATGAGATCTGACTTTTTGAAGATAAATAAGTATCGACTTCAGTTATTTGTGATAGGCCTTGGAGGTATGAGGAAAACCAGCCATTCATGGTGCCCCTGATGCCATAGTGATCAGGTTTTTGCAACAAAATAGCATAATTGAAGGTGTCAAAGGCCTTTTTTAAATCAATAAAGATCCCACAAGTGAATAATTTTAAATCCATGTTGTTTTGTATGATGTTAACAGTATCAAGAATAGCGTGCTGTGTGGAGTGCTTTTCACGAAAACCATACTGTGACTTAAAGAAAATATTGTTTTTGGCAAAAAAGGATTTTAGACGATGGTACATTAATTTTTCAAATATCCGATTAAAAATGGAGAGTAGTGATATTGGACGATAATTACCAGGTTCCGTCTCATCATCGCGTTTATAGACAGGGATAACTTTTTCCTCTTTCACTTTGGATGGAAAGACACCTTTCTGCACAGACATATCAAATATGTCTGCGAAAGGACCAGATACAATATGCTTAGCACAGGATAGAATACGAATCGGACAAGAGTAGAGACCATAAGCTTCGTTTTTAGGAATAGACAAAATTTCACGTTCGATATCATCAGGCGAGACTAGATCGAAGAAGATACAACTTTAGATTTTTTCCTTTTGTTGTTGATTAGGCTATTAATTCCGTTCCAGGTATTCTTCAAGTTATTTACATTGTCAGAGAAGAAAGCGTGAAAATAGTTCTTTTTACTCAATCTAGTAAGAGTACATATTCTGTTCCTATAAAGTCTGTATTTTACAAGGTTACCCGATTGAAGAAAGAAATTGTTGACCTTGGTTGATTTTTTTCAAGCCACTCTTTATCCAGGGCTTAGAAGACTGCTTGCTCATACGATTCGAGACCGTTCTTAAGGGAGCGTGTTTGTGTAGAATATTCTTACAAGGTACGTTAATTTTTCAACATGACCATGTCGTAAAAGTCAAGAGAAGCCAGTTTAGAATTTCAAGCCCTAACACAGTGCCAATGAAAAAAAAGAGAAGTACTATCTTGATAAAGACCGGAAAAAAAAATTTGGACTACTTTATAAACAACAGAATTAAGAACAAGAAAATAATGCGCTAATCAATCCATGCGTCTATGGTCTCTCTTGTAACGCTGTTGTGGGAGTCTGCAATGAAGGGACTGATCTCCTCCACACTAGTATTCTCAAGTTTCAGTTTGGGGCAGAGGATTTGAAGACCGTCAAAGGTAATGTGACTATAAGATGATTATATTCCTGGTAAAAATCCACCTTGTTTACAGACCGATGTTTCTAAAAACAGTATTTTTTTCGTTGTGAACTTACTTTGCCCTTTTCCACTCTAATAGCCCAGCTTGTGTCCTGTTCCTTGACCTGATGGCAAACGAAAATGTAAATATCCTGACACAAGGATTGTCATCCATGACTTTAATTGCTATTCTGTGATCTTGTCAGGGTTAAATGTAACTTTACAGAAGTGAGAGAGATAAGGTCAACTTGATCTCCTGGCTAATCAAATTCAGTCTGAGTTACCTATTCTAAATTATTTTGATTCACTTAAGAAAATAATGCCTATCACACATGTGGCCTCTCTTTATTACTGGTAGAACCTGACACCAACACTTATGAAAACACTACAATCCATTCCCTTATCAGACGTGAAGGAGCACTTTGGAATAAAAACACACTCCCCCCCCCCCCCCCCAAAAAAAAAAAACAAAAAAAAAAAACAAATTTCACAATGTCAGTTGTGAAGTCAATTTCAAGTTAATTTGCCAAAACGTTGCAGTAAGCTAATTTACATTTTCCTGTACTTTCGTTTTTCCCCCAAAAAAGTCTGAAAATTCAACTGGGTTAAAACATGGTTGTGCCAATAGCAAACAATTATTTCTGTCTAATTTAGGGGAAAATCCAGTAGATGATAGGCTTTTTGAACATAATGTCGTTTAGAGAGGGGAGGGTTGAGGGAGAACTACAGCCCCTGCTGCTTCTCCTGGTCCACTACTTTCAGTTTTCTATTTTCACCAATGAAGGATCTCTTGTACAA
>NC_090876.1:12769391-12774391 GCF_036669935.1 Montipora foliosa
AAAAGTAGATCGTAAAAAGAAGGTGTGCAGAGCAAGTTCATTTACTTGGTCATTGGAGAGGTCTCTTTTATATCAATTAATTGATTTTAGGTTATACTTACATACATGTAGGTGATTATTGAAAATTCTCTTGTACTGATATTGATTGTTTATTGAGGTGACTATTACGCAATAATCACCGAAAGGGTTTTTTTCTCCAAAGGGACGCCGACAAGAACGTTTTTTGGCGGGGTGAACCTACTGACAAAGAAAGTGAGTTGTTTTTAAGAAAAAGTATATTTGTCAAATACTTATTTATATAATTACTTCTTGTATTTATACTAAAACAATTATTCATCTCAGGCTACAGTGAGTATCGCGTGAATAATTGTTAAATAATTATATTATTAGGTCCTATACTAATAATTCATGGCTTAGACTGTAGACTAAATGCCTTGTTTGGTTGGGGGTTGCGGGGGGAAGGTGGGGGGGGGGGGAAGGATGCACACTTCACTTTCTAAAAGCAGTGTTCATATTCAGAAAGAACATTTATGTACACAATTGGGAAAAAACTTGGTCTTGGTAGAAATGATTTACATGTAAAAGGCATTACTGTAATTTATATTTCAAGGGTGCACAGGTGTATACTGCAGGGGGTCGGGTAATTAGCATACAAAATAAAAATTATTTAAGCAAAATATTCTTGAGATATGCCATTACCAGGGTTAAAGGGCGGGGATGCAGTTTTTTGAAGGGGGCTGGTTCGGATTGCCGATCTGGGTCAGCAACCTAGTGTTATTCCATTTCGGATTGAACCTGTCAACCACAATGAAAAATCTGTTCTACTGCAACTGATACCCAGCCACAACTTACAGAAAAACTCATTTTGTTGACAGTTACAACTATAACATACATTTTAAAACTAAGAAGTAATAGTACACCAACATCCCATTCCTTCATAAAAGAAAACCTACATTACAAAAATGGCCTTTTTTTTTAAATTCTGCACATCCATGAATTTTTGTCCCCCATCACCTGGCATACATAATCATAATAAAATATTTCTCCTACCTGCCAGGGCAGCCCGCTTACTCCTTCTCCCATCCTCAAGGAGAGATTTCATCGTCTCTTATCCTTTCTTCTGCTCTTTGTCTTAGACTCCACCCCTGTGTAAAGACGCAAAATTTTTTAAAATTTTTAAATGGAGGTTAGGGCTAGAGGTATGGGGTTAATGAAAAATCCCCCGTTTAAACTAGAGAGTCCAGGGCTTATTGCTGACAAATGCGTTGTTGAAACTGTTTACGACCTTTTCCTCTTGCGAACGAAATGGCGTGCGTTGTTTTTCAATGGTTCAGGAAAATAAGCGTTACAAAGTAGTCACATCTCTTTGTCTTATGTGTTTGTGAGGACTGGGCTAAAGCAGCTGCTTTATCACTAATATCAGGCATATTCTTCTTGTTTTATGTGGAAAATATTCGTGATTATGGCGGGGGGAAACAAAAGATGCGGATTTAGGGGAATTGTGCGGATCCGCATCGCCGCATCATGTCAGATGCCATGAATCTATTGAATGTGCAAATGCTGCATCTCATGAGCAATGATTGTTACTGACGCTAATAATTATTTATCTATTTAATGAAAGATTCATCTTTGCCTGTACTTTCAGTGTCAGCTTTCTTTTTGCACGTGAACATAAATTAAGTTAATTATTGTCATCAATAATGATTTAATGCGCAAACGTTCCGCGCATCTCCAGGATACTTGGATTTCCAATCGGTGATGCTTACTAATACAGGGATATTTTTGCGCAGTTTAAAATTATGCAGAGAAGAAGTAGATCTTAATAGGTACTATGGTATCCAAAAAGAAAATTCGGGGTAACTGTGCATTTTTCAGAGATAATTTAAGCTTCAATTTGAGAAAGAACGCCATACATGGCTTTGTATTCTAAAGCTTCCTACAAATATTGTTCATGAATAATCTTTGAAAAATGCGTGTTACCCCCAATTTTCTTTTTTGATTTCAATAACACTTGTTAAGATCTACTTTTCCCGCATAATCATGAACCGGGGTAAAAATACCTTTGAATTAGTAGGCACCGTCCTTAAGAATGGTCTGGACACTGCTTTTGTATCATTAATACAACAACCTTTCTGCGCTCTCATTTTTGACATTCTTCACTGTGAAGACAGTGAGCAGTTTCCTTTTAACCAATATGCCACATTGTCACTAAAAGAAAAGCAACACTGTCCACTCATTAAAGACTACATAATAAGCGGGGATTAGAGTGCATTCATTCCTTTAGAATAACGAAATATACAATGTCTACCATAATTTAAATTTACATTCACCTCTTATGAGATCTAAAAAGAGCTCCCAACCGATCAGTTTACAAATGGTTTAATAGAGCAGATATAAGTGCGGTACTATAGCAGATGTACATGTACTGTAGAGTACAGGACATAAACAAGCTCATGCATGTAGTTTAATATCCTGCATCTACAAGAAGTATGGATGTTTTCAGGCCTCTAGAAAACTGAAGCTGACAAGTTGCTCCTTGAAATGTGATGACCATTCTGACTCACTTCAGTTCATTTAACAATATTATATACCACAATAATGTGTACAAGAAATTTATTATGTAATATATACCATCCTGCAAGAGACAAAACTGTAATAATTATTAAATCTGCTGTACATGTACCTTTCTCAGAATTGGATTCTGAAGTCTTTCTTTTGCCTGACGTCTTTGAATTTTCTCTGAATAAGGTAGCTGCACATTCCATAATGCTAGAATGCTGATGCATTACTTTTGGGTCAGTCTGGAAAACTGCCATTGGGATTGGAATAGGTTGTTGTTCACCCAAACCTTCTCCAGCTGTTTCTTCAGAAGTAGAGCTCTCTAATAAAGAGATCAAAATAGCACATTAACTGTGACGAATGAAAACTTGAGCTCTCACAATGTTCTTGTTTTCAATGAAAACAATTCTGATTCACCTTACATCCACTTTATTAACTAGTATGAATACACCATGGTTAATTAAGATGGTTTTACTGCACTTTTTGGCTTAAGATTATTATGACATATCTCATAATGTTCAATGACACACAGTAATATATATATATACTTTACTTTACTTAAATAGTTTCAGCTCATATACATTAGTACAAAAACTAGGAGAGCCTCTATAAACAGGAGTCTAATCCCTAATTATTAAAAGAGGTTACCTAAAACATAAATTAAAAAAATACAAGTATAAGAAAAGATGACTATAGAGATTGATCGGAATGGAACAAAATCGATTTAAGGACGTTCGCGCCAAAATCTTTCTAAGGTGAGATTTTCTTCATTTCTCGCCTAGAGTTAGGTCATCAAGTACTTACTCCAAAAATGAAAAAAAAAAGGGGGTCACTGACTTTGTTTCAGAGCCTGGCAGTGGAAAAATGCCTCAATTTCGAGAAATCGGTCATAATAGCGAGATGTAGCCTCATCTGCTCATCCATCGAAAATCATAAAAATAAACTGTTAGAGCGAAGGTTTCCGTGCATAGGTTTTTAGCGGTGTGATTCTTAGATAATTGCATGCCTCTAGGGATGTCGTAAACAGTAGAGTTCATCCTCGACGAGCGTTTGCGTAAGCTGCCTCATCTGCTCATCCATCGAAAATCATAAAAATAAACTGTTAGAGCGAAGGTTTCCGTGCATAGGTTTTTAGGGGTGTGATTCTTAGATAATTGCATGCCTCTAGGGATGTCGTAAACAGTAGAGTTCATCCTCGACAAGCGTTTTCGTAAGCTCTATCCGTTGCAACCACTACCGGAATTCGATTGCACAAGGAAAGAAAATGTTTAAAAACGGTAACTTCTTACGGTGAGAATTTTTTCGTTTCATCATATTTTGTAGATATTAAGTAAAGTGATTCATGATTTATAAAATAGGGGTCACCTACGATCTAAACGAGTAAAATCGATGTGATTTTGAAAAGCTCTCTTTGTCACGCTTTTGCGTGACCTGTTGGGGAAGAACTGGAACCCAAGAGAGGATCGATCGCTGAAGGGATCAAATTTTTTCACCGAAAAAAAAAAAAAAAAAAACTTTCTCGGGCATAGCAACGAAGTTTTAAGCAGGCGTCATCTTCATTTTGTTAGTGTTTTGTATAATCTCTCTCCATTGCCGTCATGTTCATCTTCTGGAGTGTGGTTTTTGTGAAATTTAATCGGTGGTTGTTTCCACGCAGGTCCGCACTATTCAAGCGGACACGAACGAGAACGAAACTACTGCTCTATTTTCACGAATAATGGAAAGGAACTTAAAAAACATGCATTCAGTTCATAGAGTAATATTAGTAACACTTGTGCTATCCAGACCATTTGGAAAAGTAATAAAAACATTTTAAAAAACAGCCCCATTAAATTTACGCGCAAAGGTTCGTCCTCAAGTTTTCCAAACTTTCAGCCACTACTTGATCAGCTCCCCTTTCCAGAACTTTTCCATCCTCCCGCTCACTTCCCTTTACCGTTTCATGATGATTCGGAAATAAATTTGCCATTCTTTTGCCAGCCTGGAATTTTTCCCCGGCGTTTTTGTTGCCATGTTATTTTAACTAACGCTTGAAAATATTTATTAAAGTCAAGTAGACTATTGATAAAACAATGCGAATATCAGTCGTGCAGTAGTCTACTTGACTTTCATAAATATTTTGAAATCGATTTTGACTGATCACAATCTTCTCTGATCCAACGCTGTGCAAGACTTATTGTCCACGGTTTTTGGAAACGTTTTAAAACCTCAGCCGTCACTAATGCTCGAAGTAATGCGTGACATATTACAGTCCCATTACCTGCGCAGTAACATTGCGCACAAACAATTAGCGCAAACATCCTTAAGGACAGTGCCTACTATTGTTATTGCGCAAACGTTCTGCGCATCTCGAGATACTCGGATTTCCTATCGGTGATGCTTACTAAAACAGGGATATTTTTGCGCGGTTTAAAACTATCCGGATAAAGTAGATCTTAGCA
>NC_090876.1:12776891-12796891 GCF_036669935.1 Montipora foliosa
TCACTTGACATGTGGTATTATACTAATAATATTTAGTATAAATACACAGGTGATTATACAAAATTGTGCGCTCTCATTGGCTCGCTATCTCGGATTATCAGCCGATAATCACCTCGACAGCCAAAATGGCTGCCAGTAGTCGTTTTGCCACTGTAAGTGAAGATGACTTCGCGTTGAAATGTTTTTGTTTTTGCTCTTTTTTGAAATAATCACCTGAGTGTGTATTTATACTAAAACAATTATTCCCCTCAGGCTCAGTGATTATCGGTGAATATTCACCGATAATCACTTCGCCTTTGGAGAATAATATTGTTAAATATATAATTAATTATTGTCACAATTACACTGTATTTATATTGTTGGACCTCCTCTTTTCCCTCTTCATCCCAGACCAGACAAGCACACAGTACACTGTAGGTAGGGTTAGCAGCACTTGTGCTAAATATAAACCAAAAAGAACATACAGTGTACATGCAGTTGTAAAACCAAAACACGATAATAAGTACAATACCTTGAACCATTTTCCACAGTTTCTCCACGAGATTTCCACACTGTTCCTTCCAACAGAACGTTTCCTTATAAGAGTCTCTTAGTGATGTCATCTCACGAAGCCGCCTTTTATGTTTTGCTCTGACACTTTCAATTTTTTTTGCCCATTCAGCGGGATCATTTGAACAAACTATGCATGTGTCTCCAAAGTCAATCTCTTCTAATGCGCTTGCAAATCCTGAATTACTTCCTACGAGAATTGGTAAACCAGCTGATAAACCTTCAAGGGCTACAAGACCAAATCCCTCTGATTTTGAAGGCATGATGACAAGGTCAACTTCACAAAAGAGATCCTTCATTTTTGCACGGTTCTGTACAAATTTTCGCACTGTCAGCTGTTCATCAGTAATTCCACAGTTGAGAAGTCTTCTTCTGACCTCATCCTGCTTCCCATCAGGGGCACCCACAAACAAAAGATAATAACGTTTTCCTTTCAGGCGTTGATCAGCAAATGCCTTAACAGCTATGTCATATCCCTTCAGCTCAAAGTCCTCCTCATCTCCACGTCCACACAACAACACCTTGAAATCATCATTACTCTCAACTTTGGCCTGTTGCACTAAATCCCCAAATTCCCTATTAAATACACCTGGAACTATTTCAAAAATATCTTCAACCTTCTTACACCCCTGCAAATAGGAAGAATAAGCCTTTTTAAGTTTTGGTCCCACTGGAACGACAAGGTCAGCATATTTGCAAAGATCAACCTCACCCCAGTGCTTCTGTTCACCCCTTGAAGTAGGATTATCATAACCCTTATATTTGCTGAGGTCTTCTGGAGCAGTATGCACCATGTGCACCCATTTACAATTTTGGAATTGTGGAAAACGTTTTATGATGTTAACTTGCCGGCCAAGTTTCACACCATGGCCAACAACAACATCTATTGTGTGATCTTGAGGTGGGAAGCCCAACCAGTCAAGAGGTTCACTGAAGCCTGGTTGTTGCCCTACATCAAGAACATTGATCCCAAAATTTTGGGCTTCCTTTTTTTCTTCATCTTTGCAAGCACCCTCTGGGACCAACACAGAAACTCTAACATTTGGCTGTTGTGACAGATGAATTGCAAGCTCTCTGTTTAATGTTGACAATCCCCCAGCCAAAGAATTCCATTCACTCCCTAAAAGAGTAATGTCCAGTGCTTTCTTGCTTTGGGAAAAAATCTCCTCTGCTTCTACAGATACTCCTCCTTGTGACATGATTTCAATTATTGCAATTGACAGACAACTGAAATGGTTAACAATGAATATAAACACTGAGTATTAACAGCGATTACCATATTTTACAGCCAAACGCTCATCCCGATATAAATCAAGGTAATTTTGGCAAAGTAATGTTTAGAAAGTCAGTGCTTAGTGGTGCATGGGCAATGGGCAAGTTATGTTTGCAAAATTTGCCTAATATTTACTTTCTACACTACACAAACAAAGAGTAGAATAAAGATAATTTGATCACAACTCTTCGTCATTATCCAGACATGGAGGTTTATGAGTTAAAATAAAACACTGACCGACAGCTTAGACTTGATATTAATGAGCACTGAAAGCCCAACTAACATTACATAAAAAAATGTAGGTATACAGTGTATCTCTTACCAATCCAGTAAGTGCCAGTACAGTAAAAACCTTTCTTTTTATTTCAAAAATTGCACATGCTTATCAAATATCCTGACCTACACTGTACATGTAGCACACAGGTGCAAGGACTCTTACTGCAGTGCCCTGGACCATAATAACAGCTACATGTACCTGTCAGTAACTTTAACACATACGACTAATTGTCTACTAATTAAAGTTTTCCATGCAGAGCATGTGAGGGAGGTGTGGTGGCCTCATGGTTAGTGTGTTCGACTCCGGAGCGAGTGGTCTTGGTTTGGGCCCTGGCTGGGGACATTGTGCTGTGTTCTTGGGAAAGACACTTTACTCTCACGGTGCCTCTCTCCACCCAGGTGTATAAATGGGTACTGGTGAATTTAATGCTGGGGGTAGCCTTGCAATAGACTAGGATCCCATCCAGGGGGGAGTAGAAATACTCCTAGTCGCTTCATGCTACAGAAACCAGGGATAGGGTCTGGCATGTTGGGCCACTGTCTCTTAAGCAGACTTTAATATGCAGAGCATGTGAAAGTGGCATTGTGGTTGCTGCAAGGAGAGGCTCTATGATAAGTTATTTGTGGGCTGGACTTGAAATCCAGAGTTTCTGTCTCCAGCCTCACTCAGACCACTAACTGAAGTAGTTTTGGGTTGTCCCTGTTCAGTTTTGCAGCTGCCCTTGTAAATAGCCAACTGGTCTGTCTCCCACCAGTTGGGATTCTATTTAAAACAAGTGTGGTAACATTATTGTTCAATAAATATTTCATTGACCCTGAAAAGCCCCTGAGGAGAGCAGACAGTTATGTGCAGGCCCTTACATGCTCTGACTTGTTTGTTTGTGCCAAACTAAAGAGATCCATCAAAGATGCAATAGAAATTAAAGTATATGTTAAGCTTAAATGGCCTCCAACCCACTAAGTGATCATGCAACACACTGCATGTACTTTTTGTTGTGTTTGTGAGCATGCTTACTGGAAGACCTGCACTCATACTTGTACTTTATTGCAAGGGCCCCTTCCCTTGACAGCTGTCCCAAGATAAATTTAAAGGAATCTCATGACTTATCCAGGCCTTCTGATATTACGCGATGGTGCGATTTCGCACAATCGACCTCAAATCGCATCCGATCGCACAATTCACGAAAAATCGCATAATTCACAAAAGGATGCACAAAAGTCATAAACTGAAACATAAATCAAGACGTTTCTTAGAAATTCCTGCATAAATACGCCATTTTTAAGATGATTTATCTTGGAAAAAGGCTAAAAAAACCTTTGTCACCTTCGATTTCGTAAACATTCGAAGTTCAAGGCTTTTTTTTTTCATGTCGGGGACCTGGTACGAGTCTCCTTCTATTGGTGCAACACAAACATGCCCTTATATACACACCACTGAAATGACACAGTTGCCTTCTCTTATAGAAGAGATTTGTGAAAAATAAGCGAAGTTGTAAGTTTTTCGGCAAAATGTAGTTTCTTTCGTTGAAAACTGATAAAAACTTACTCATGGATAAGTTTGTTGTGAAAACGCTCGCTTTTTCTTCGACGAAGAATGAAGTTCCCACATTCCGCCAAATCTGACAGCTCACGATCGAGCAAGAAAGTACCTCACAGGTACGCTCCACGTGGACGATGGACTGATGTTTTTCTCAACGTGGAATATTAGGGCCTTTTATCCGAGAGAAAAGAAGCCACGGCTTACTCTGGCCACGGTGTACAAAATACGCAAAAGGAACTATTTATATGAATATATATTCCCAGGTCAATATAAGCCGCGGCTTGAAAAAGACGTGAACGTAGATTTTGTACCAATTATACGGGTTGAACATTCCAGTCTTCTGTAAGCCGCGGCCAGAGAAAGCCGCGGCTTATTTTCTCTCATAAATGGGGGTATGGCCCTATTGTGATTGACCATCTTCGGAAGTTTGTGGTTGACGAACTAATGTCGATCAAAATGTCTTTAGGGCAGCAAAAAAGTGTTTTTCTTAACCTAAAACCTTATAAAACAAGCTCAAAATTGCTGAGAAAAAAATCGCATAATTTACATTATTTATCGCATAATTGGCCTTTCTAATCGCACAATCTGCCCTGAAAAAATCGCATAATTTGCATTTTTTAATCGCACCCTGTCAGAAGGCCTGCTTATCATAATTAAATAACATAAAATGAAAATTAGGGCCATCTAACCCTTGGGGTAACGTAGCAGCTCTCGTAACGTATAAGCGATTGGCTTGCTACCCAAGCCAAAAACAAAAGACTAAAACAATTGAAACAATGACTTAGACTTAAAAACAAGAGAAGCTACTTACAATACCAAACAATAGCAAGAGCTACATGTATACAAAAATTTGGTTTTCTCAACAGAGTTGATAATGTAAATTGGCCACTGTACAGAGATTCTATAAGCTGATGTTTCGAGCATTAGCTCTTCGTCAGAGCGAGTCGAGGAATTGTGGGTTACGTGTAGTTTTTAAAGTGGAGTAGGAGCTATGCTATTGGTGGTAACATGGCAACGTGAAAAATAGGAATATATTAGTTAAATGAAAAGTGTTCGTTAATACCGTGAGGATTAAGGGTGCCGATTTGAAAGATGAATTTTTGTTCCAGATTCTTGCAGCTTTCCGTCGTACCTTAGATGTAGGGAAAGGCCGCAGATAGCCATGTGTTTTTTGGAGTGGTTGGCAGATTAAAATGGCGAGCGACTGGCTTGTAATAATAATAATAATAATAATACAAGGATGCATCCTTGTCATTCTTCTCAACATCGCGAAGGTGTTCGCCGAATCGGCCACCTAGTCACCTAGCAAGAGCTGCTACACTACTGAACCCTTGAAACACACCCCAAGTACACGTAAATATAAGGGCTATAATTAGGTCTCAATAAAGTATTAAGAAATCAGAAGGATACATTAGCGTGTACCTTTGTAGTTGCTTTGCTTCATCTGTGATGTTCAACTTCTTCTAATACCAAGTACATGAAACTTCTCACAGTCTCACAAATCTGAATGAAGCATAGTGAGAGAAACTTTGATGAGCTCTCGCTTGATCTTTCTCTGAGAGACTCTCACTATAAAATAGATCGGTAGAGGAACATTTTAGCAGGAGGAAATGTCAAGTAAGTTTTAAATAACTTAACATAATTGATACTGCTCAAGAAGCAAACAAGTTGTTATGTACATCCGCCTGGTTGAAAATGCTCGTACCTCATGAAGGGCAAATGCAAGAAAAATTGGTAAACAGCTCTTGATTTTCAAATTATCACAAGCAATACATTTGACAACGGAAAGATCAGTTATCCAGCGCTTTTCTTGGTAAAATGACAACTCCTTCACAAATCGTCCCTGGGTCTATCGCGTCTCAAGAGAAATCATCACATGATGATGATGATCAACTTTATTTATGTGTCGAGAATCTCTAGCGCAGAGCACTAATTGGTGACACAAAAATCGGAAGAAACTTGAGGGACACCATTTCCAAAAATCGTTTCCAAAATGAAAATCAAAGGAGCTAAGTATACCTTCTAGGGTAGCCTTAACAATCCCTGCTAGGTTTGTTGCCAAGGGATAAGCACACTTCTAGTTGAAGGAAAAGCGCCTCCAGAACCAATGAGCCGTACGATGGAGCTGAGGGCGATGTGCTTTGCATCTGAAGATCGCATTAATTAGAATAATCCTGCAGAATTATGACACCCCTCAAATCTCAAAATGCGCTCTTTTTTTCGTTCCCTTTTGTTCCTGTTCCAATCTACTTTAAATTTGCCGGTTTTACACTAGCTACACGTACACTCAACCCTGGTTCCTACAGTACCAGAACTTCGGAGCTTCTCGTTTGACTTGTGACTTGACAGACTTGACTCGATTGATGTTGGCGGCTGGCCTCTGGGAACGAGGAGTATTTCATTGTCATCCCCAGAGCCGCCCGGCCCACTTAGCCCATCAGGACCCTGGGTTGTGTATGGCAAGAGCGAATTACAGCAATTTTCAATTTTAAATGAAATTCAATTTTATTTCAATGAGCCCCTTAGACCTTTAATTGTCTGTGTTTTATACAAAGTCCGCGGTCCGTAGTCCATAGTCCATATTCCACACACCTCATTTTCTGCTTCTCTGCTGTCTACTCATTGAATTGAATTTGAAACTCGGTATTAAATATTGCTACAATAGCCCACTAATTCAGTCCTAAACAAAAACATCATCTCGAGGCTCTGGGGAATAAACTCCTACAAATCCTTATATTTATTCCCCAGAGCCTCGAAATGATGGACCATAATAACAGCTACCAGTAACTTTAAAATGAAAAGCACGTGCGACTAATTGTCTACTCATAAACGTTTTCCATGCGGAGAACGTGAGGGAGGTGCGGTGGTCCGAGTTCGGGTCCTGACCGCGTTGTGTTCTTAGGCTCTCTTCACCCAGGGGTATAAATGGTACTTGCGAAATTAAAGCTTGGGGGTAACTCTGCGATGGACTGGCATCATGGAAACTGGAATAAGCTCAGGCCTGGTGGCTTTCTGGCTCTTATGCAGAGACTTTCGAAATGTTTTTGTTTAGAGCTGACCGGTCGTTTCGCCTACTGTCTGTTCGCCTACGTATAATGTCGGTTCGCCTACGTCCAAGATGTCAGTTCGCCTACGATTCATATGTAAGCTTTAAAACTGAATTTTTTAAAAGTCCTTGTCGAACCTCACAGAAAAAAGCTGTGACGGCTAGCTAAGGCGTTATTTCTGTAAACTTGTGTCTTGAGCGGGGTCCTTGAGCGGCCTATACCAAAGAAAGTGAGACTTTTCATTAACTTATCAATAAAGGATACGTAACAAATTAGCTCGTTCCCACTCTACTGGGCGGTTCAATGTTTGTATCGATCGTTGATCAGGTGTTCTTTTGTTCGATCATGAATCGCTTCCACGCGATCCGCAAACATAGATGCAAAAAATTATATCTGACGGCTAGCTAAGGCATTATTTCTATAAACTTGTGTCTTGAGCGGGGTCCTTTAGCGGCCTATACCAAAGAAAGTGAGACTTTTCATTAACATATCAATAAAGGATAAGGTTCGTAAGAAATTAGCTCGTTCTCACTTTACTGGGCGGTTCAATGTTTGTATCTCAGTATTATGAATTAGTGTTGGTTTTTTAGTTCGTGCGCTTTCACGTCAGATACGCAAGCGTAGCTAGATGAAAAAAAAGTTAAGGCGTTGTGTAGGCTTGTCACTTGAGGTGAGATTTTTCATTAACATATCATTCAAAAGGAAATGGTAGTTCATTTAACAAAGGATTGTATAAAACATTAGCATTCACCAATCACATCACTGCGATTTCGATCCATCGGAGAGGGGATTGACACTATAAAAGTCCTAGTATCTATTAAACGAATAAGTCACTGTGTTCCTCCTGCAGCTCTACATAATATTTATCACGGATTAGTTCAATCGCCAGGGGCACCCAACGAGAATATAGTTCAAAACCACTTAAACATAGCATTGTTAAACGTATTTTAGTATTTAAATGGTAGATATAGGCATTTTTTTATAGGGATCAAAACTTACCTTTTCGAAAATTTCAGCCACAAAAAAAGGCTCCCGAAAATTTTAGGTGACCTTTTTAGGGTAAAAACCCGTTAAAAATGGGCAATTATACCATGTTTTAGAAGTTCGAAAATCCTAGGAGAGGGAAATTGCGAAAATTGACGAATTTACTCTAAAATGTCGCGAAATGAACCCGGACTAGGACTACAATTATAGATTAGCAGCGTATGTCACTTAGAATTAAAAAAAGTTGACCGAACGATGTTGACCGAACGATGTCGCATTAGGTTCAATGGCTTAAGAGCAAATGCACTTAACCTCTACACTACCGAAACATCGACTTCAATTTGGCAATTTTAAAGCTAATCCTAATCAGGCTCAGGAGTTGCCTTTTCCTTCGCTGTTGACCGGATTGTTTCGAAGAAGAACGCAAATCTATAAGTTCCTTCGGCCATTTTCTTCGGAACAGAGATATCGTGAAGCCTGGGGCGAGTTCACAAACCAGCGGGAGAATGATCCGAACAAAATGGCGGAGGGAAGGAAAGAAAATACAAATAGAACTTACTTATTATCAATCTTTTTTCGAAGCATTCCGGTCCACGGCAAAGGAAGGGCCAATGTGTGATTAATAGACTTTGCGCCTGAACCTAAGCCTTAGTCTGTTAAATTTGCGGAGTGTAGCGGTTGAGATTTCGCCAACACGAGTGGCACGCGTGGTCTATCCACACGACCGGTTAGTCAAATCTTTCGTTTTTATTTACGTTCATTTGTATGTTGTTTCAAGGTGGTCTATGGCAAGCCGTTACTGCCAAAAGCCCTTCAACTTTCGGGAAACCAGGTTGAAATCCATGTTGACACGATCGAGTTATAGAAATTGTAGGTTGAGTTACGTCTGGGGATGGTCGAGTTTCGTGGAAAAAGCTCCAGTTCTTTATACTGATTGTTGAGTTTCTGCGATCTTGTGTCGAGTTCTCGCTATTTAGTGTCGAGTTTCTGCGATCTAGTGTCGAGTTCCCGCGATCCAGTCTTGAGTTTCTGCGATCGACTGTCCAACTCTCGCTAGCGAGTTTTCATATTCTCGCTAGCGAGTTTTAAAATTCTGGCTAGCGAGTTTTCAAATTCTCGCTAGCGAGTTTTCTAATTCTGGCTAGCGAGTTTTTTAAATTCTCGCTAGCGAGTTTTCTAATTCTGGCTAGCCAGTTTTAGAATTCTCGCTAGCGAGTTTTTCAACTCATTCCCAGGACCTGCTCTGACAGCGTTACCCATAGGTCTATGCCTCTATGTATGCGTTCCGGTTCTTCGTTCTCCAACATGGCGACAATTGAGGAGGAACTTCAGAACTTCTTCATAGGCTTTAACGAAATTTTAAAACAGTTAGAGTCTTGTGACGTCAATCCTGCGACTGAATACTCTGAAAGAAAACTACAGAATTATGTCACTATTCTTTTCGGGATGATCTGCCAAATTGAAAGCGGTGAAAGATCAGAGCATCGAAGCAACTTACTACCGCTTCTGACAGCGCTTTATGAACTGTCGTATGGGAAGCTGGAGATATTATCGAGTCAAATACAAGAGCAGTCATGTCTTCAGCAGAAGTCTTCTTACTATCCTCAACTTGAAAGGACTGGAGGTCGGCCCAAGTTCTCACTAACTAAAGAGCAGCTTGTGAATCTTCGCGAGACTGGTTTAACGTGGGCGAAAATTGCCTTGTGTCTGAATGTTAGCCAAAGAACTTTATACAGACGAGTTCAGGAATTTGAAATTGATGGCAAATTTTCAGATTTATCAGACAATTATCTAGACGAACAGTGCTCAAGTCCATCATGGCATTAACCCCTCGAGCGGGTGAAAGCTACATACGCGGGAGTTTGAAGGGCAGCGGCGTGCGAATCCAGCGTTGGAGGATACGGGAAAGGCTTAATTCCATAGATCCAAATTGCTTGTGGCACATTGACAGTAATCATAAATTAATACCGGGATTAATAGCATAGAGATTTGTAATTCATGGGTGTATCGATGGGTACAGTCACAGGTACCCCAAGCACTGTTCGTCTAGATCATTGTCTGATAAATCTGAAAATTTGCCATCAATTTCAAATTCCTGAACTCGTCTGTATAAAGTTCTTTAGCTAACATTCAGACACAAGGCAATTTTCACCCACGTTAAACCAGTCTCGCGAAGATTCACAAGCTGCTCTTTAGTTATTGAGAACTTGGGCCGACCTCCAGTCCTTTCAAGTTGAGGATAGTAAGAAGACTTCTGCTGAAGACATGACTGCTCTTGTATTTGACTCGATAATATCTCCAGCTTCCCATACGACAGTTCATAAAGCGCTGTCAGAAGCGTCAGTAAGTTGCTTCGATGCTCTGATCTTTCACCGCTTTCAATTTGGCAGATCATCCCGAAAAGAATAGTGACATGAGTTGAAAAACTGGCTAGCGAGAATTAGAAAACTCGCTAGCGAGAATCAGAAAACTCGCTAGCGAGAATTAAAAAACTCGCTAGCGAGAATTCTAAAACTGGCTAGCCAGAATTAGAAAACTCGCTAGCGAGAATTTAAAAAACTCGCTAGCCAGAATTAGAAAACTCGCTAGCGAGAATTTGAAAACTCGCTAGCCAGAATTTTAAAACTCGCTAGCGAGAATATGAAAACTCGCTAGCGAGAGTTGGACAGTCGATCGCAGAAACTCAAGACTGGATCGCGGGAACTCGACACTAGATCGCAGAAACTCGACACTAAATAGCGAGAACTCGACACAAGATCGCAGAAACTCAACAATCAGTATAAAGAACTGGAGCTTTTTCCACGAAACTCGACCATCCCCAGACGTAACTCAACCTACAATTTCTATAACTCGATCGTGTCAACATGGATTTCAACCTGGTTTCCAGAAAGTTAAAGGGCTTTTGGCAGTGACGGCTTGCCATAGTGGTCAACAGTTTTACAAAATGATAGTCATAGTGTGGAGTTTAAGACGTAGGCGAACTGACATATTGGACGTAAGCGAATGGACTCTAGACGTAGGCGAACAGACAGTAGGCGAAACGACCCGTAGGCGAAACGACCGTAAACCGAATTTGAATATATCGAAAGTGGCCTATTGCCTTGCCATAGTTGTGCCTCAGTCTCGTTTCCTTTTGTCAGTTGCTGAGGGACAAAGCCTGAAACCCAGATATATTTTCTAAACTACAATAGCTTGAGAAATACATGCTGTTATGGTGTGTCAGCTTACTTTTTTTTGTTGATTCTTTGCCCGTTCAATTAGCCATTATCATTTTAATTTTCCATAGCTTGGGCTGCCTGTGGTATCTAAGGCAACGAAGTGTCAAAAGTAAATTCCTTAGGAATGACGGCCCTCTGGTGGGAAATTGCAAAGACATACGAGAAGCTTCTTGTTGTGTGGCGGGAAAATCAGCAGCAACCTTTGGATGGCTTCGTGGTCTGCTTTGGCAGCGTTTTGCTCTGGGTCCACCAATGGCTAAGCTCCGCCATCTCCTTAACGTCATTTCGGTAAACTCGTCATTATTTTACAATTTTTTCCAAATTTCGTATCGTAAGAGCACAGGCTTGCCAGGCTGGGAAGCATTTTCAAATTTATCTTCAAACTCTACATTAGCCTACGTGTAGCCGTACCTTTGGGAGGAGGGAAGGTCTAAGAAAAGCACTTTTGTCCAGTAATGACCCTTGTTAAATGCACGCCCAATTTTGATATCCATCACGAAGTGTCCCTTTAAATCTAAAGCCCTGGCCAAACGAATGCGAGGGTTGACGAGAGTTGAAACTCTCGCTCTCGTTTGGCCAGGAATTCTCATCCACTCTCGGCCACTCACATCGGCTCTGGAGAGCTCTCATTGAATTTGAAACCTGCTCAAATTTTTCATGAGAGTACGTTGGCAAGAGTTTTGTCTCGTTTGGCCGCCCACGAGAGTATTAATAAAGAGCTTCTGAGTTCGTTCATGGGATGAACAGATTTAGCTCTGAGTCACAAAGATTGCATCTGATGTGGACCTAGCACTCAAGTGTATCTACAAAATTTACAAAATTATGTTAACAAACTTACGAATTATTTACAATAAATAAGAAAGAATACAATACCCAGTAAGATAATCGATAGTTAATTGACTATAGTGCTAAAAATAGATTTAAAATAACAATAATAATAATGATAAAAATAACATTAGTAAATGTAATTTACAATGTCTTTGTTTATTCCCTGTGTGCCATTAAATGTTATTTTATCTAAAATGTTGGATTTTGCTTTAAGAGCAGATTTAAAAGAAACAACGTTCGGTTTACTTTTTAAGTACATGGGTAAGTCATTCCAAAGAATTGACGCACGATGAGAGAAAGAAGATCGAAGGAAGTCACTTTTAGGGCGTTGCACGTAAAGTCTCAAATTATCCCTGAGATTTCTCAACGGAAAGTGTTTAGTAAACAGAGAGCTTATCCCAGCCGGAGCTCTGTTGTAGAATGCCTGATAAGATATGGTTGCAATCCTCTTTTTGTAAATGTACGATAATGACTTCCATTTTGTCGTTGCCAGGACTTCAGTGCTTAGAGTAGATTCCTTTATATTAAAAATAAATCTCGCTTCACTGATATGATATTATTACTTAAGCCAGTACCGATGCCACCCTAGGCAGCCCTACAATAATCAAGATGTGGTAAAATGAGAGATTTGTAGATTGTTATGAGCACTGGTTGGAGGCATAGTGGCTTAAGTTTTCTTAGAGCCGCAAGCAACCTTTTGAGACCTTTCGGTTAACCGCAGAGATATGGGGACCCCAAGATAGCGTTTCATTCACCTGTATACCATCCAAGACATTTATGAATCAACTTTTCCATTGAAGGCCATCAAGGCAATACGAGTTACTAAATAGTAGAGAGATCTAATTTGTGCCGAATCCCAATGAGCAAGCATTTAGCTTTGAGACAACGTTAAGACTTTGGCGATTAGAATCAAGCCATTGTTTAAGGTTGCCTAAGTCACGTGTCAGGGATGAGAACAACTCATCGGGATCTTTTGATGCATAACTGAAGGTTAGTATCGTCGGCATACATTCTTACATCAGACAACAGGTTACAGTTAGGCAAGTCCTTGATGTATAATAAGAATAATAAGGGTCCAAGTATTGAGCCCTGGGGACCCCACACCGTATGCAGTTATTTTTTTCTCCCAGCGGGCTCAGAGTTAAAACAGTTAGAGTCTTGTGACGTCAATCCTGCGACTGAATACTCTGAAAGAAAACTACAGAATTATGTCACTATTCTTTTCGGGATGATCTGCCAAATTGAAAGCGGTGAAAGATCAGAGCATCGAAGCAACTTACTACCGCTTCTGACAGCGCTTTATGAACTGTCGTATGGGAAGCTGGAGATATTATCGAGTCAAATACAAGAGCAGTCATGTCTTCAGCAGAAGTCTTCTTACTATCCTCAACTTGAAAGGACTGGAGGTCGGCCCAAGTTCTCACTAACTAAAGAGCAGCTTGTGAATCTTCGCGAGACTGGTTTAACGTGGGCGAAAATTGCCTTGTGTCTGAATGTTAGCCAAAGAACTTTATACAGACGAGTTCAGGAATTTGAAATTGATGGCAAATTTTCAGATTTATCAGACAATTATCTAGACGAACAGTGCTCAAGTCCATCATGGCATTAACCCCTCGAGCGGGTGAAAGCTACATACGCGGGAGTTTGAAGGGCAGCGGCGTGCGAATCCAGCGTTGGAGGATACGGGAAAGGCTTAATTCCATAGATCCAAATTGCTTGTGGCACATTGACAGTAATCATAAATTAATACCGGGATTAATAGCATAGAGATTTGTAATTCATGGGTGTATCGATGGGTACAGTCACAGGTACCCCAAGCACTGTTCGTCTAGATCATTGTCTGATAAATCTGAAAATTTGCCATCAATTTCAAATTCCTGAACTCGTCTGTATAAAGTTCTTTAGCTAACATTCAGACACAAGGCAATTTTCACCCACGTTAAACCAGTCTCGCGAAGATTCACAAGCTGCTCTTTAGTTATTGAGAACTTGGGCCGACCTCCAGTCCTTTCAAGTTGAGGATAGTAAGAAGACTTCTGCTGAAGACATGACTGCTCTTGTATTTGACTCGATAATATCTCCAGCTTCCCATACGACAGTTCATAAAGCGCTGTCAGAAGCGTCAGTAAGTTGCTTCGATGCTCTGATCTTTCACCGCTTTCAATTTGGCAGATCATCCCGAAAAGAATAGTGACATGAGTTGAAAAACTGGCTAGCGAGAATTAGAAAACTCGCTAGCGAGAATCAGAAAACTCGCTAGCGAGAATTAAAAAACTCGCTAGCGAGAATTCTAAAACTGGCTAGCCAGAATTAGAAAACTCGCTAGCGAGAATTTAAAAAACTCGCTAGCCAGAATTAGAAAACTCGCTAGCGAGAATTTGAAAACTCGCTAGCCAGAATTTTAAAACTCGCTAGCGAGAATATGAAAACTCGCTAGCGAGAGTTGGACAGTCGATCGCAGAAACTCAAGACTGGATCGCGGGAACTCGACACTAGATCGCAGAAACTCGACACTAAATAGCGAGAACTCGACACAAGATCGCAGAAACTCAACAATCAGTATAAAGAACTGGAGCTTTTTCCACGAAACTCGACCATCCCCAGACGTAACTCAACCTACAATTTCTATAACTCGATCGTGTCAACATGGATTTCAACCTGGTTTCCAGAAAGTTAAAGGGCTTTTGGCAGTGACGGCTTGCCATAGTGGTCAACAGTTTTACAAAATGATAGTCATAGTGTGGAGTTTAAGACGTAGGCGAACTGACATATTGGACGTAAGCGAATGGACTCTAGACGTAGGCGAACAGACAGTAGGCGAAACGACCCGTAGGCGAAACGACCGTAAACCGAATTTGAATATATCGAAAGTGGCCTATTGCCTTGCCATAGTTGTGCCTCAGTCTCGTTTCCTTTTGTCAGTTGCTGAGGGACAAAGCCTGAAACCCAGATATATTTTCTAAACTACAATAGCTTGAGAAATACATGCTGTTATGGTGTGTCAGCTTACTTTTTTTTGTTGATTCTTTGCCCGTTCAATTAGCCATTATCATTTTAATTTTCCATAGCTTGGGCTGCCTGTGGTATCTAAGGCAACGAAGTGTCAAAAGTAAATTCCTTAGGAATGACGGCCCTCTGGTGGGAAATTGCAAAGACATACGAGAAGCTTCTTGTTGTGCGGCGGGAAAATCAGCAGCAACCTTTGGATGGCTTCGTGGTCTGCTTTGGCAGCGTTTTGCTCTGGGTCCACCAATGGCTAAGCTCCGCCATCTCCTTAACGTCATTTCGGTAAACTCGTCATTATTTTACAATTTTTTCCAAATTTCGTATCGTAAGAGCACAGGCTTGCCAGGCTGGGAAGCATTTTCAAATTTATCTTCAAACTCTACATTAGCCTACGTGTAGCCGTACCTTTGGGAGGAGGGAAGGTCTAAGAAAAGCACTTTTGTCCAGTAATGACCCTTGTTAAATGCACGCCCAATTTTGATATCCATCACGAAGTGTCCCTTTAAATCTAAAGCCCTGGCCAAACGAATGCGAGGGTTGACGAGAGTTGAAACTCTCGCTCTCGTTTGGCCAGGAATTCTCATCCACTCTCGGCCACTCACATCGGCTCTGGAGAGCTCTCATTGAATTTGAAACCTGCTCAAATTTTTCATGAGAGTACGTTGGCAAGAGTTTTGTCTCGTTTGGCCGCCCACGAGAGTATTAATAAAGAGCTTCTGAGTTCGTTCATGGGATGAACAGGTTTAGCTCTGAGTCACAAAGATTGCATCTGATGTGGACCTAGCACTCAAGTGTATCTACAAAATTTACAAAATTATGTTAACAAACTTACGAATTATTTACAATAAATAAGAAAGAATACAATACCCAGTAAGATAATCGATAGTTAATTGACTATAGTGCTAAAAATAGATTTAAAATAACAATAATAATAATGATAAAAATAACATTAGTAAATGTAATTTACAATGTCTTTGTTTATTCCCTGTGTGCCATTAAATGTTATTTTATCTAAAATGTTGGATTTTGCTTTAAGAGCAGATTTAAAAGAAACAACGTTCGGTTTACTTTTTAAGTACATGGGTAAGTCATTCCAAAGAATTGACGCACGATGAGAGAAAGAAGATCGAAGGAAGTCACTTTTAGGGCGTTGCACGTAAAGTCTCAAATTATCCCTGAGATTTCTCAACGGAAAGTGTTTAGTAAACAGAGAGCTTATCCCAGCCGGAGCTCTGTTGTAGAATGCCTGATAAGATATGGTTGCAATCCTCTTTTTGTAAATGTACGATAATGACTTCCATTTTGTCGTTGCCAGGACTTCAGTGCTTAGAGTAGATTCCTTTATATTAAAAATAAATCTCGCTTCACTGATATGATATTATTACTTAAGCCAGTACCGATGCCACCCTAGGCAGCCCTACAATAATCAAGATGTGGTAAAATGAGAGATTTGTAGATTGTTATGAGCACTGGTTGGAGGCATAGTGGCTTAAGTTTTCTTAGAGCCGCAAGCAACCTTTTGAGACCTTTCGGTTAACCGCAGAGATATGGGGACCCCAAGATAGCGTTTCATTCACCTGTATACCATCCAAGACATTTATGAATCAACTTTTCCATTGAAGGCCATCAAGGCAATACGAGTTACTAAATAGTAGAGAGATCTAATTTGTGCCGAATCCCAATGAGCAAGCATTTAGCTTTGAGACAACGTTAAGACTTTGGCGATTAGAATCAAGCCATTGTTTAAGGTTGCCTAAGTCACGTGTCAGGGATGAGAACAACTCATCGGGATCTTTTGATGCATAACTGAAGGTTAGTATCGTCGGCATACATTCTTACATCAGACAACAGGTTACAGTTAGGCAAGTCCTTGATGTATAATAAGAATAATAAGGGTCCAAGTATTGAGCCCTGGGGACCCCACACCGTATGCAGTTATTTTTTTCTCCCAGCGGGCTCAGATAAAAAGGAAAAAATGATATAGCGTCGGATTCGGGGACCAAGGAAAACGCCAAAGCTGAATATACCGGCTGGCTAGTCACCACATTTACGTCAGAAAGGGTTTTCCCAGACTCTCTCTTTTGTTTGCACGTGAAACTCTGGACAAACTCTCGTCAACTCTCGCTCTCGTTTGGCCAACTCTCGATCACTCTCGTCGACTCTCATGAGCTCTCATCAGCTCTCGATCGTTCTCGTTTGGCCAGGGCTCAAATTAAATCAAACCAAATTAACACATATCAAATCATATTGTTTTTTGCTGAGAGGGGAAAACCGGAGTACCCGGAGAAAAACCTCTCGGTGCAGAGTACAGAACCGACAAACTCAACCCACGTATAACACCAGATATGGGAATCGAACCCGGGTCACATTGGTGGGAGGTGAGTGCTCTCACCACTCGACGTCTTTCTCCACATTTTTCCCGACATAAAAGTAGCCTGCGTAGCTGGCGGGATACTTTATTGCAGGATTATTTAAACACGCGGAAGTTAGTCGATAGTCGCATCGTTGTGTTTTGGCGTCAAGTGGAAATCCAAGACTAGTAGTCCTCATGCCAGTCGCGGCCTACACGCGGCCAAGGCCGTCGTGCTCGCGAGTGTTTAAATAATCCTGCGATAGAATATCCCTCCAGCTACGCAAGCTAAGAGTCAGCAGAATTAACGATTCGGTGCTGACGCACACTGAAAGCGGATTTATTGATAATGAATTCTTTGCCAAACAAGAAAAAAAAAAACGTAAATAAATGAATGAATTAGTTATCAATTGATGAAATTATGGATTCCCAACATGTTAGTTTCGACTCTCAACTTGTGGTAGCTCCCCTTAATTCCGAACCCGCTTATCACCCCCCCCCCCCCCCCCCCCCTCCCTCCAACCTCCCATTCACTTTTACTTCCCCAGGCCGGGTCATTTGATAAGGGTGCATTCCATTGCCTTATTCTGGAATACGAACGGGAAAGTTTACTTGTACAAATTACCTATTGGAGAATTTTAATATTTTGGAATACAAAAGAGACTTCTCATTTCAACAGCTTTTTCTGAAAAATCTTTGAGATATCTATCTAAACTTATGAAAAATCTAGAGGGTTACTTTGTTTAATAGTATTCCAGAACGTCAAACGAACGTGCCATAAAATAGGTCAACCTTGGGGTGGAGCATTGTCAAAAAAAACAACGAAAAAAAAAACCCGCTTTCTTTCGAATTTCAAAAGTAATAGATGCTTTTTTCGTTATCCTTGTTTTTAAAAAAAGGTTTAAATTTTCTGATTGTTTTTTTTTCTTTTTGGTTATTACCCTGTTATCAGTTAGAATATTAGCCATATTTCATCTTCACCAGAAGATCATAACCAGGAGCCTTCAACTCCGATACTTGGTCTACTGATGGAACGGCATTTTTCACAGATGAAGCTATTTTTAGATGTGTTCTTAAAGGGGACTTTGTCACGAAATTTAGTTAAATTGAGCGACAGGGAACTGGCAGTCAAATCAAGCGAAACGTAAAAATAGTTACTTAAAACATTGAAGGAAGATTAGAATAAAACAGCAAATACGACTGAAAGGGGTTTAGGAATGGGAAAAATTGAAGAAGATTAAAATGGATTGCAATTGAACTTCATTTTTGAAAACTGTTCAGCTTAACAGTTTTTCAAAGTTTATCTGTGTTGTTTGTAACTTAAATTATGTATGCTCGACACACATGTTTTTTTGTTACGAATCTTTGAGATATGTTGTTTAAAAGTAATTTCTGTGTTAACGTTAAGTCACATAGCGAGTAGGGGTGAGTTATTGGTAGCCACACAAAAATAGTTGCATTGCCATGACACAGCACCTTTAAATACGATTTGGCTTGCACGAGTGACTGTTCTCAATCGCACGGGTAACAAATTCTTATGCAAAACTTGTGATTGGCTGGAAAGGTTTGTTTTTGCGGGAAAAATCAATCTAAATATAACGACTCCGTCTGTAAAAAATGACGATTCACAAGCGCAATGAAGTTGTAGGCTCTTAGTAGGTGTGTTCCTGTACCCTTTCAGATTGTTAAGATTGTTGTTGTTGTGACGTCTGATAAGTAACAAAACAACAATTTCAAATAACACATATCACTTATTTATCTTGTCTTAATTTTTTAAAACGTTGACAACGCTACCCACGAGATTCATCGGTCACTTCACGTTGGATAAGCCACCCTCCAGATTGTCATTTATCCAATGAATTGTACTTTCTACCTTTCGAAGTTGAGCTTCGCTAAAGAACTGCCCCATGTCATTTCCTCTTTGAGACAGAATACCTCTTCCACATTTCACTCGTCGACTTTTTACAGGTGCACCGAACAAAAATTATTTTCAAGATGCATAATAATAGGTCAAAAACTTACATGAAAACGCTAAGGAGTTTTTTAATTTTGCTATAAAAAAAAGTGTTCCGCACCCCCAGGATGATTATGAGCAAAATTCCAGCTCCCATGCAGCTAGATAGTGAGAGAAACTCCCAGCGAACCGACCTCGTGTCACTATTTCCCAGCCAGTAAAGAACTTCGTGAATCTAAACCGCTCGCCCCAAAGGGAAAAAACTCTTCCTCGGGCGTAGAGGGAGGCTGAGCTCGCTGATAAACAGTATTTAAGTCTAAACACCCATTTCAAATAGCGCTGATAAACAGTATTTAAGTCTAACAACCCATTTTAAAACGGTTAGCTTTCAATTGGTTAATTGGTTAGCTTTCCATGGCGTGGGTTCTTAGACTTAAACTCAGCCTCCTTCTACGCCCGTGGGAAAGTGTCACCCTCGCCAAAGCGGTCAAAACGGGTTTTTTTCTTTTTCAACATGCGGTAAGTTGAACCAGCGGTAAGCTTCTCGTGAACGAGTTCTCCTCCAGTCCTCCCCAGTTTCTTTTCTCATCCAGCCAGCACGGGTTGAAGTGCTAAAGATATTTCAAGTTTCCCAGCGAAAGAGTATGAAAATTAGGGTGCCCCTGTTTTTACGGGATGGTTATTAGTTTGTGTAGCACGCGTTTTCGTACAAACAAAGGGATCAAGAGGGTCTTGGTTCGTACGGGATCGCTTACTATCCAAACAAGATTTCCGTCACGTGAACCAAGTGAGGAGGCTCCCACAAATCTCTCGGACTCCAGTGGCCAGATTGTGATCACCCCAAGGCCAACTGGAAGGCTGAAGAAAGGATCTCCGTCAGAGTAAAGAAATGTTGAAAAGAAAATTTGTACCACAGAGAAACTGATATATATTAAACTCAACACCTAGACTGGACGCTAGTCCATTTTACCTTCC
>NC_090876.1:12799391-12804391 GCF_036669935.1 Montipora foliosa
GTTTTCATAACCTGGAATATTGTCCTTGTATTAATCTAACTGAACTGCTGAAACAGCAGTAGTTCCCTGCTGTCTGCTTATAGAACTGATACAAGTTACTGTTGCCCACCCCTCAATGGATTCATTTATATGTATTGTAACATTTAATGCATCGGAAACTGCTTGCACAATAAGTTCATCACACCGTGTGTGTTGCTGCGACAACGCACCCACAATTGCTCTGTAATGGATCCAATAAGTCTTTGACGGTTGTTTCTGATGTGTTCAACTCCAGCATCATGCATGTTCATGTTATATAACTGGTGGGCTACAGACGAAAAGAAGCATGAACCATCTGAGATACATTCTAGCGCCTTTAATCTTTTCTGAGCTAATCGAGCCTGCAACAGTGCAATAAACGTATTTCGCAGTACTGTATTAAACACTTAATGACTGGTCACGAGAATCTCAATGTTTCCCGGAGGCGCGGCCATTTGTAGCATAAAAAAAACGTGCAACGGCAACAGCAACGGTGGTCGACGGTGTTACCCTCTGACGTCATAGACTTCTGGCAAGAAATAGTTTATTGTTAGATGCCATGTGATCTCGAGCGCTTCTGGGGGAAAAATTTAGCTCTGTAACAAATGTACTTGTTCCATGAGCAACAGGGCCTGGGTTCGATTCAATAGCTTTTCTCTTGATAGACAATAATTATTATTTTTTTGGTTCAATTTTGTTGAATGCTTCGTAACATATTGATCTTGAATACACAATAGAACTGACAAGTCTTTTTTGTGTTTAGAATGGTAATAACGTATAAATGAAAATTAGAATCTCCTACACTCGACGATTTGTTACGTCTGAGTTGCGGTCTAGGTTTAGACATTCTTACTGCAATATAATATTGTTTTCCAAAAGCAAGAGATAAACACTTTCTCAACTCAGACGACCTCTGTTCGTTCTTCTTTAAATAATGCACCATACACGTTCTAATTACCTTGTCTTTATAAAACAACCTGGACGTTTTCTTGTAAGGAATTCTGGAACGTTCTCTGTCCCGGGGAGCATGTTTGCGTTTGCGAACGGATTTGGCGCTTGCTCTTTTGCAGGAGATTGGTACGGATTCCTCATCAGTTTCCTTGCATAATCAATGACCGAGTCTTTCGACAGTTCGTCATTATAGCCCGCCACACTGTTTTTCATGTCACTGCATGTTGTTCAATTTGGATTAATGATAGCTTTGATAAACATTGGTATACTTTGATAGCTTCAATGTCACTCTCCAAATGGAAGTCACCTTCCAAATAGAATTTATTAATCCCCCGTGAGCTAGGGGATCGACAGAGACTGTCTTCTCACCATGTGTTTTTCGATTGCATTTCGACATGTGTATTAAAGTCTACGAGTTGGTGAGGGAAAGGCGGTGCACAATTAATTGCACCAATGTGTACTTGTTCAGAATCTTTTGCTTCACCTTCGAAGAACGCCATTTCTTTAATTCTTCCGTTTCTTGCTCCAGTGCTCTGGCGGCTAGAGAGGAGAGTCTGGAGACCACATTATGGCCTTCAGTAAGAGAAGAAACCCAGGATACCCGCCAATTACTCCAGCAAAAGAAGTCTCGGAGCAGATTAAACTTATCACACAAACTTAACACAAATAACACGGTTGGGAGAAGGCCTATTTCTTAATTTTAGCCAGAAGTTTTTCATTCTATATATCATCATTTTATTATTATTATTATTTTATTATTATTGTTGGTTATTATCATTATTAGTTATTAGAATTATTAGTTATAATAATAATAATAATAATAATAATAATTATTATTATTGTTATTATTATTATTATTAGGATGGCGCATTTGAATATATTTATATAGATATTTGCGCCTTATAAGCTCTTAAATTAAATAAATAAATAAAAAATGCATCGAAAGGTGCTCAAACACTTAAGTATAAAAGCTACAAACAGCAACGGTGGCGCACAACCTAGGGAACAGGAAGTCACAGCTTTTTAAGCTGTGTTGTGATTATCCATCCTGATTGGCTAACTAGATCGAACTTCCGGTTACGCAGGAGTGACAATTTGCATAAAGATTCTCACCAAAACTCGTGGATATATTATCTAACCCTTGCCCAAGAACACAACACAATGTCCTCCGAACCAGGACTGCATCCGGAGTAGAGCTCACCAACCATGAGGCCACCGCGCCTCCCAGATGAAATGTCTATACCAAGTAAAAAACTTGGATCAAGAAGATCCACTTACCTAACTTGCGACAGCAAATAAGTACGGCTAGAACAATATTGCTATAGCTTACCACAAAAAGAAACAAATACGGCTGCGAAGCCCACTTTCTCCATTGTAAGCGTAATTAATGTTTAGACCCCATTTGTTCAAACGATGGATAGCGGTATTCGCCGGATATCCATCTTTTGAAAAACTAGGGCCAGAGTGATAATAATAATGCTTCGGAATTTACATCATCCTAGCGTTGATAGATGAATGGCAACCAGTGAGAGCTGGTAAGGAGTTAATAAAGCTGTTGCTTTACTTGCACGGTGTACGAAGAATACAAAAATCCTGTTTTATGCATCGATATTACCATTCGGAACTGGGGTTTATGTGCCCTGTTGAAGGATGTGAACATGCTTGCACTATCTGGACAATTTAAGCAATTGTCTCTTGCAGCAGACACTTGAAAAATTCTGGTTCGAACCTATGACCTCTGTGATGCTGGTGCGATGCTCTACGAAGCCGCATTCATTCATCGAGTCCTTCATGGGAACAAATGACTTGCTCCCCACTGTGTGGCTTCATAGCTCAGTTGGTAGAGCATCGCACCGGCATCGCAGAGGCAGAGGTCATGGGTTCGAAGCCTGTTGAAGCCAGCTGAATTTTCAGGTGTCTACTATAAAAGACAATTGCTTAAATTGTCCATGCAGATAACTGCGAGGATCACTTCTCAATTTTGTCTATAACTCACACTTCTAAATATACATTTCCTTTCTTCAGAGAAATAAAGTGATGACTGGTTTGAACGAGATTCATCGCACTCAGACTGCATTGGTAAGAGAGACTGGCTTCTTGCACAATTTTGATCCGGTGAGACATTCACTAGTAGAAGTTAATATAAATTGACGATTTGCCCCAGTTTCATGCCCTCTCTTGCACGAGATCTCCATAAACCAACCCCCACCCTATATTTAAAAACTTAGACATGGGCATGCCCAGGTTGATAGAAGCTGGTAAAACTGAAAACCTTCTTCCCTAAACAAGGGATAAAGAATGTAAATAATTGCATTTTAACAGCAGAAAGGAGTTTGTCATAGGAAACAAGTTGCAAAGCTCATTCAAACACTATTTGCGATTTCCACCCTTCCCCCCCCCCCCCACCCACCCACAATTGCATTTAGATGCCGTGTCAAAATGCCTTGTGTCGTTCCAGTTTTTATGCACTAAACAAATTCTTTTAATTTGTCGGTACCACAAAAAGAATAACGAGGGCTTGAAACTTTGTCATCGTCTTTGAAGAGAAAATTTCAAACCCATGCAGTGGGAAAAAATCACCACCCTTAAAACATAGAAAAAGAAGAACCTTTGGAAACTGGCAAAAAAGAGGGAGTCAACACCCCAATGATCTTTGTTCACACGTGAGATTGCCAATGGACGGATTCGTAACCATTCCATTACTCAAGAGGGTGTTTGACACATGGAGCGTAAAAGCAGATCAAGTCGGATGATAGACTACTTTTGAACAGTAAAAAAAAATTAGAAAAATTCGTGCAAGGAGAGAGGTTAAGGCCCGATTGGGCAGTAGTCAATGGCGATGCATATGTAGACCGGTTTATGCAGAAAATGACGCAGATCAAACCGCTGGATTATAGATTGAAATCCGCAGGGAATTCAGAGCAAATGTAGCAACTGAGTACGCAACCATTGGCGTTAGCCCGACGAAACTCAAGGGGAAACCTAAACATCCTAACGACGCTACGAGCGACAGCAAACAAAAACATGAAAAATTAAGAAACACAGTTGTCATAAGAATTTAAGTCCGAGACAAGGTGTTGTTTCTTTGTCTTTAGCACCATATAGCACTAGAGCAGTATTGAGCAGCACCCGTGGCACTTTATTCGCAGATTGGGGAGAGATGTGGTGGTGTGACGGTTTGGGAGGGAGGGCCCAGTGAACATACAGACTGAAGGGAACATCAAAGAGAAGGTATCCACATATCACACCATGTAAAAGTGCATCAGTGTTAGAGCGACATCAATATTAACGGCAGACAGACAAATGGGCATATAACATAGCTAAAGCGCACTAAATGCATCTTTGTTCCCAAAGTTAGGGATTAATTTCATTTGGTCTCAGAAGTTAATGAAATAGCCTAAATCTATGACACCTATAAATTTTTAACAGTTTCCCTCCCCCCTCCCGTCCTGATTACGTTCAGAGTGGCTGTGTGGTTGATGATTGTAACGTCTCCCTCTTTGGCTCAAAGGCGCATGGCCATTAACAGATCGAGGGGCAAAGTATTCCACACCGTTTCGTTTCCAGAAACCACACAGCTATTTATGACCCCTAACTTCAATGGATTGGTATTTTGCGCTATTGAGTTGATTGTTAGGGTGTACTGTATCTTATGTCTGTTATTTTGTTTGTATCCATTGTTTTCTTCAACCAATCTAATGTGTCTTTAGTATTCTATGTGTACCTGAAAGAGTGCATAGGGCAAACCAAATTTCTCAGCTGGTTGACGTGGCACTTGTTTGAGGACGAAGCTCAGTAAGACTAAGACATTTCCGATGAATTTGAGAATATGACCTATGCATATAAGACCTCTTCGCGCTGCCATTTCTCTCCAGCCTTTCGCACATCCTCTTCTAAGCTTTTGTCGCCGTCCCAACGTAGTATAGAAGTTTTGGGCTCGAAATCATGTCATGTCTTTATCGGCTCAACCCATGATACTTCTTTTCCTTTAGTGACCCGTCTGAGGGGAAATCTCCCGCTGAATATCAAGA
>NC_090876.1:12809391-12826891 GCF_036669935.1 Montipora foliosa
GTTATTCCCTCGTGTTTCTAGTGTTTAAACATGTGAGAAGAAAAGAACAAAAAACAAAACAAAGCAAGGTATCCCTTCACGATTTTTAAGATCAATGTAGCACTTTTTTTTTAAATTTATAACCAGTCCTTTGTACTTAACAAATAGTAAACAGTTCAGCGTTTACTATCGAGTTATAGTTCCACGCGGGACGTTGCTAAACACGAAAGAGCGTCAGAGTCGCACGACGCGACGGCCGAGTGGACTTTATGACCTTGGTGAAAATCAAAGATCGGAGTCGTATGCGGAGCATGATAAGGTCGACGGAATCGGAGTCGGAAGAAGAATTAGAACGTTTCCATTTTCTTCCGACTCCGCTAATGTCTCCGTCGCTTATGATCCAGTAAAAACTAGAAGCAGAAGCGGAAGAACCAACCAATCACAATGCTTGTAATCGAGCATTGTGATTGGTTTCTTCTTCCGCTTCTGCTTCAGACTCCGGATCGTAAGCGACGGAGTCATAAGCGGTAGCGGTATTCTGCTTCCAACTCGGACAGTTTGATTTTCACTAGATCGTATCGCTCTACGCTTCTGATTACGACCAAATGCGACTCCTTCGCTAGTTAAAACCAGCCTTTAGCAAATTTCCCACGTGACAGTTTGTGACATTCCTTGTCTCTCGCTCGTTAACTCGTCGAGCTGGCTTTCACTTAGGCTCGCAAATCGCTTTTGCTGGTGTTTTGAGTAAAATTACTAGCTAACGGGTTAAAACGTGACATTGGTAAACCTTTTTTTTATATAAAACTGCGAAGAACTGTCAGCATTTTCGGCGGTAGACTGATCGGTCATTGTTGTAGTTACAATAAAATACAATACAATACCAGTAGTTACAATACTCCGGCGCACGTTTCAGAGTTTTTTTGTCATAACCATTTCACCCATGGCAAATAGTAAATGGTAATTGACCAATCAGAGCGAACGCTTTGCTTTTGTTATGGCAAGAACAGTGATAAGATTTTTACTAAAAGTTGAATGACGTTTCTCTTTTCAATCCCAAGCCTTTTCATCTTCTTGTAAACCCTTTCTCTGTAAAACCTTATTGATCGACCACCACACTGGCGTATCACCATGACTCTACGGAATATTTGTAATTAAGGATACTTTCTTTATTGATATATTCTTCATTCAATCCGATTCTTACTATTCAGGAACTGAAAAAACATAATTAGCTATATAGTGGTCTCCTTACTTCTATATTTGAAAATTTCACTGAGGAAAACACTGATGATCACGTATTACGAAATTACGCAATCCGGAGAGTAGAAATTATTCGACCTCTTTTATTTATTTTCTATATCCACAACCCAGAGTACAGCAGAGAACGTTACAGGAATATGGCAGTACCTCACCATCGGAAAAATGTTTATTGAAAAACATATTTCTTAGTTCTGCTTTGTACTTTGGCGCTCCGCCTTCTTTTCGCACATTCCAACCACTGATGCACCCTGACTGACAGGTTGACATCTCAATAGCACATGTTGCATATAAGTAACTCTTCTGCTTCGTTCTTGCCATTGAAGCCGATAAAGGTCATCGGAGCCAAAAGGTTAACCAAGTCAAACAAGGTGTAAGTATTTGTCTGTATTTAGAAACTGTATGTCTTAAACGCGAATAGCTATTTCCACCTGTCAGTTATAAGTTAGTATTCTAGCCCAGTGGGGTAACTTAAAGTACATTGAGTCGATCCCATAGCTGAATCTAGATGACCTTACTGAAATTAAATACTTTGTGTCAGTTGCTTGTAGTAAAGTAAACGGCTCTTTCTTGCAGTTGACAGCATTTCAGAAAAGAAAGAACTATTGCAAATAAGCCCTTGAATAATTACTAGTATTGTTCCACTTTTTCTCCCTGTCTTTCCTAATCTAGATCTATTTTATCGTAAAGCCTTATGTTTGCAAATTTTAAGAAAATTAAAAATAACGTGGCGATGTCCATGGTGGATAAAAAAAGTGACTTCGATTTTTAAAATTTTCTTTCATTTGAAGACACACAAAAGACAGGAAAAAAAGATCTAATAATATAAACAAATTTAAAACAAACATTAAACAATTGAAGCTCAATATCTAGGCATATTATCTCCTTGGTATAAAGTCTATTGCCAATGCTTTCGTTGCCATGATGTCAACGCGAATATACCAATCACTTATGCTTTTACTTTGGTATTATTTAATTCAAAATATCATGATTGCACGTTGCCAGAAAATCAGGTTTCGGTCATATTATGTTAACAAGTTACTTGTCTTTTTTAAAAACAAAAAAAAGGAAAAAAAACGATGTCAGTGGCGGATAAAAAGTAAGTTAGAGATTTTAAAGCTTTCTTTATTATAAATTTTGAAGCGATATCCATGCCACTTCCATCCTTTTATAAATTCCCTTTCATTTGAAGTCGCGCAAAAAAAAAGATCTTATTCTAAATTAGCAGGAAAACCGTTAACATCATCACTAGTGCTCTTAATTTCGCTATCATTACTTATTTGACTCGAAAAATAATTGGACTGTATCAAAAGTCGGATGCTTAAACCGTTTTGTCATATTGTGTTTAAGCTGTGTTTACGAATTAATTGCCTTGCGTTTTATATGAAATGTCAGCTGGGCTTCATGAGAGAAAACCTAAGAGCCTATAGTTAAGACTCCATACAATGCCTCTTCCCTGTCAGGTGATACTTCATTCAATCAGCCATCACCAGGCAACAGACGTCTAAGCGTTGGAGTTTCTTTCGAGACGTCAAAGGTCCAACGTATTTCTAAGCATTCGTCTAACTAAACGTTCCCTCAATGAACGAAATGATATATATTTCTGGACTGCGGATATGAAATCAAGTAAAGCTATGATCCTCGCAGTTATGAACGCAATTTGAGCAATTGCGTAGAGAAGCCTGAAAAATTCAGGACTTCAACGGGGTTTGAACCCGTGACTTCGCAATACCGGTGCGACGCTCTAACCAAATGAGCTATGAATTAGAAGGCACTGACGTTGGGAGTCGGTCATTTTTGAACATTTGGGAACATTAGAATCCACAAATGACCAGCTCCAAATGTCAGTGGCTTCATAGCTCCGTCGCATCGGTATCGCGAGGTCACTCAGGTTCAAACCCCGTTGTAGTCTTGAGATTTTCAGGCTTCTCTACGCAATTGCTAAAATTGCGTTCATAACTGCGAGGATCATAGCTTTACTTGATTAAACGTTGTGTTTCTAAGCATTCTTCTGAACAAATTGCATTGACTCACATGCGTTGCTATTATGGCCAATAAAGTGAGCTCAAAATAAGGCTCTATCAACAGTCCGTTTGAAAACGTGTACTCTTACGTCCGAACACGCCAGTGAAAACCGAGACGGTTTTCAGATATTACAATGTTTGAAAACGAATCCGACCATTCGTTTTCTTATTGATGGCAGGTGTTAAACATAAACTTTTGAGAACGACAGGTCATAGCGCAGGCGAATGAAAAAAAAATTGAAGACTGACGGAATGGTGTGGATAGATGAAAACGGAAACTTAGTCGATGATGATGACCTTAATATTTTTATTGCTTGTCGCGTTAAAAATTATATGATAACACATCCTTTAAACTGAACTGAAGGGCCAAACATCCCTACCCTTTACAAATATATCTAATTCATTTGTGTTCAATCCTATAGGTCTTAATCAAACAGCGGCCATGTTGAGTCCTCAGTGATTGAAAATCTTTTTTTTTCCCCACCGAAACTCGTTCCCAAACATTTCAACTCGAGGCTCTGGGTATGAAATCTGGTAAAGACTTGTTTCCATATCTTAAAGTGCCCTTGGACGTGAGGTGCCTGGGAATGAAATTAAATCACTGGAATCGGAATGCTAACAGTTAAGCCTAAATATTGTTTTAGGCCTCATTAGGCCTAAGATTAGCAATTCTAAGAGGTTTTGGCTTTTTCAACATTTACATTATAACCTCAGTCTGCATTTTACACTGACCGATTCCAGTGTTTTAATTTCATTCCAGGCACCCCACGTCCAAGAGCACTTTAAGATATGGAAACAAGTCTTTACCGCGAAATCTATTGTCTATGGACAATATGGCGCCGCGAGAATGAGACCCACCCTTGTCAATTCAAATGTGTTCCTTAAAGGAAGGTGTACATAAATATAATTTGTCAAGAGAATTCCCTGAACTCGGTTGGTTCGAAGGTAGAACGGCATTATGGGAATGTGGGAATTATGCTTATGATCATGCGTATTGAAACCTTTTCCAGGGTTCGTGATAAAGACACAATGAAGACGGCATATGTGCTGATGTTAGCTATTTTTGGAAGTTTCTTTTCAATGGGAGATTCATTTGGAATTGGTGAGTAACAAGTCCTTTTTTTTTTCATAATTGTTATATTTGAAGGGAAACCTTAACGCCATGATATACTTTTATCCTCTACTTGCACAAAACCCATAATACACCTCAACCTTCCCCCCCCCCCCCCCCCCCCAAAACCCTCCCACAAAAAAAAATTGCATGGGACATAATTGTGGGAAGTAAAGAGGTGTATTATGAGATTTGTGCAAGTAGAGAATTTCCGATATTTCGGCCTCGGGTATTGTGGTTCTAGCTTTCTGATTGGGTTCACTCAATCTCGATTATCAGTTCATATACCGTATGACCTAATATGGAAACTGATTTCGTCAAGTGTTGCCAAACTGGAGACTGATTGACTTTGATTTTAATTATTCCATTCGCGCTTGTTTAACATGAGACGGGTTAAGCCAACTCGGTGCTACGCGCCTCGTTGGCTATTTACCATCTCACATCCAACGCGCTCTCGTAGAATAATTGTTAAGTATTTCTCCTCTCCTTGAATAACCAATGGCTCTAACAAAACGACTCTGAAGCTGATTTCGGGCACGCAATCACAGGCGGTGAAACCCCATTTTCGAAGCAAATTTTACCACGGAAAATATCAAGTATAATCTAAAACAAATCATACCCACCGCTCCCTAGGAAGAAATCACCTTTTTGTGGGGGAGGAGACTTGTGTGGACCACGTAAAAAAAAACCTCTCGGTGCAGGAGTTCCAGAAACCGACAAACTCAACCCACGTATAACACCAGATATGGGAATCGAACCCGGGTCACATTGGTGGGAGGTGAGTGCTCTCACCACTCGACGTCTTTCTCCACATTTTTCACGACATAAAAGTAGCCTGCGTAGCTGGCGGGATACTTGATTGCAGGATTATTTAAACACGCGGTAAGTTAGTCGATAGTCGCAATCGTTGTGTGTTTTGGCCGTCAAGTGGAAAATCCAAGACTAGGAGTCCTTCATGCCAGTCGCGGCTTAAACGCGGCCAAGGCCGTAGTGCTCGCGAGTGTTTAAATAATCCTGCGATAGAATATCCCTCCAGCCTACGCAAGCGTAAGAGTCAGCAGAATTAACGATTCGGTGCTGACGCACACTGAAAAGCGGATTTATTGCTAATGAATTCTTTGCCAAACAAGAAAACAAAACGTAAATAAATGAATGAATTAGTTATCAATTGGATGAAAATATGGATTCCAAACATGTTAGTTTCGACTCTCCACTTGTGGTAGCTCCCCTTAATCCGAACCCGCCTTATCACCCCCCACCCCCCCCCCCCCCCCTCCCTCAAACCTCCCATGCACTTTTACTTCCCCAGGCCGGGTTATTTGATAAGGGTGCATTCCATTGCCTTATTCTGGAATACGAACGGGAAAGTGTACTTGTACAAAATACCTATTGGAGAATTTTAATATTTTGGAATACCACAAGAGACCTTCTCATTTCACACAGACTTAGTTTCTGACCAACACCAAAACTACTTGCGGTATCTATCTAAACTTATGAAAAATCTAGAGGGTTACTTTGTTTAATAGTCTTCACGAACGTCAAACGAACGTGCCTCAAATAGGTCAACCTTGGGGTGGCGCATTGTCAAAAAAAAAACAACGAAAAAAAAAACCCGCTTTCTTTCGAATTTCAAAAGTTAATAGGATGCTTTTTTCGTTATCCTTGTTTTAAAAAAAGGGTTAAATTTTATGATTGTTTTTTTTTCCTTTTTGGTTATTACCCTGTTATCAGTTAGGAATATTAGCCATTAGTCATCTTCACCAGGAAGATCATAACCAGGAGGCCTTCAACTCCGATACTTGGTTCTACTGATGGAACGGCATTTTTCACAGATGAAGCGTATTTTTAGATGTGTTCTTAACAAGGGACTTTGTCACGAAAATTTAGTTAAATTGAGCGACAGGGAAAATGGCAGTCAAATCAAGCGAAACGTAAAAATAGTTACTTAAAACATTGAAGGAAGATTAGAATCAAACAAGCAAATACGACTGAAAGGGGTTTAGGAATGGGAAAAAATGAAGAAGATTAAAATGGCATTGCCAATTGAACTTCATTTTGAAAACTGTTCAGCTTAACAGTTTTTCAAAGTGTTATCTGTGTTGTTTGTAACTTAAATTATGTATGCTCGACACACATGTTTTTTTGTTACGAGTATTTGAGATATGTTGTTTAAAAGTAATTTCTGGTGTTAACGTTACAGTCACATAGCGAGTAGGGGTGAAGTATTGGTAGCCACACAAAAATAGTTGCATTGCCAATGACACAAGCACCGTTAAATACGATTTGGCTGGGCACGAGTGAATGTTCTCAATCGCACGGGTTTAACCAAATTCTTATGCAAAACTTGTGATTGGCTGGAAAGGTTTGTTTTGCTTGGGAAAAATCAATCTAAATATAACGACTCCGTCTGTTAAAAAATGACGATTCACAAGCGCAATGAAGTTGTAGGCTCTTAGTAGGGTGTGTTCGGTTCCCTTTCAGAGTGTTAAGATTGTTGTTGTTGTGACGTCTGAGACGTAACAAAACACCAATTTCAAATAAAACAATATCCCTTATTTATCTTGGCTTAATTTTTAAAAACGTTGACAACGATACCCAACGAGATTCGCGGTCACTTCACGTTGGATAAGCCACCCTCCAGATTGTCATTTATCTCATATGAATGGTACTTTCTACCTTTCGAAAGTGAGCTTCGCTAAAGAACTGCCCCATGTCATTTCCTCTTTGAGAAAGAATACCTCTTCCACATTTCACTCGTCGACTTTTTACAGGTGCACCGAAAACAAAAAATTATTTTCAAGATGCCATAATAATAGGTCAAAAACGTACATGAAAACGCTACGGAGTTTTTAATTTTGCTATATAAAAAAAGTGTTCCGCACCCCCAGGATGATTATGAGCAAAATTCCAGCTCCCATGAAGATTAGATACGTTAGAGAAACTCCCAGCGAACCGACCTAGTGTCACCTATCACCAGCCAGCTAAAGAAACTTCGTGAATCTAAACCGCTCGCCCCAAGGAAAAAAAACTCTTAATCGGGCGTAGAGGGAGGCTGAGCTCGCTGATAAACAGTATTTTAAGTCTAAACACCCATTTCAAATAGCGATGATAAACAGTATTTAAGTCTAACAACCCATTTTAACACGGTTAGCTGTCAATTGGTTAATTGGTTAGCTTTCCATGGCGTGGGTTGCTTAGCCCAAACTCAGCCGCCTTCTACGCCCGTGGGCAAAGTGTTCACCCTCCGCCAAAGCGGTCAAAAACGGGTTTTTTTTTCTTTTCAACATGCGGTAAGTTGAACCAGCGGTCAGCTTCTCGTGAACGAGTTCTCCTCCACAGTCCTCCCCAGTTTCTTTTCTCATCCAGCCAGCACGGGTTTTGAAGTGCTAAAGATATTTCAAGTTTCCCAGCGAACGAGTATGAAAATTAGGGTGCCCCGGTTTTTACGGCGCGATGGTTATTAGTTTGTGTAGCACGACGTTTTCGTACAAACAAAGGGATCAAGAGGTACTTGGTTCGTACGGGATCGCTTACTATCCAAACAAGATTTCCGTCACGTGAACCAAAGTGAGGGGAGGCTCCCACAAATCTCTCGGACTCCAAGTGGCCAGATTGTGATCACCACAAGGACAACTGGAAGGCTGACAGCAAGGATCTCCGTCAGAGTTAAAGAAATGTGGAAAAAGAAAATTTTGTACCACAGAGAAACGTATATATATAAACTCAACACCGTAGACTGGACGCTAGTCCATTTTACCTTCCCCGCATATGAAAGTTCCGCTTCGCAGCCTTTGATTGCTTCAATACTGTGGAAGTTTTTTGTTTTTTTCATTTACGTTCTCGCAGGTTGAGCGGTTTGATTGGTATTTGAGGATCTTTCAGGGAAAGATGATAACCCGAGGCTTACGTTAGTTGAAAACCTGACTGTGATGTTGATGGACGAATGTTTTCGAGGATTCGTGTCACAATTAAAAGACCTTGTTCCACTTTGTTTAGGAAGCACGGCCCGCAAATTTGCTTGCATGTTATCGTGTTAGGTTCATGGGACCTGGGCTCACAAACTTCCAATCCTACAGGTTCCTTCCCAGTGCGTTGTCCGACTCCTTTTAACACCTCGTGCTTTCGTCTTGCAGTGTTTCTGGTTGCATCTCACGGTGTTTTGTGAGTTTTATTCAGCTAGTTCTTAAGTTTCATTGCCATACTGGAGTTACCACTCATGTAAGTTTCCACCTTTCCTGTACTGCACTTGCTTTTAGCTTAGCATTTGTCCTTTTCCTTGCATCAACCATGTTTTGGTTCACATTTTTTGCTATCTAGTGTTCACCAAAACGGTACAATTTAACGAAGTTCTTTTGTCGAATTTGTGTACGTTATGCAATAAATTATACATTGGTGAGACAGGTAGTACGACTAGGTGACCGATTCCGCGAACACCTTCGCGATGTGAAGAAGAATGACAAAGATGCATCCAACGCCAGTCGCTCAGCCATTTCATCTGCCTAATCACTCCAAAAAACACATGGCTATCTGTGGCCTTTCCCTACATACGGTACGAGGGAAAGCCGCAAGAATCTGGAACAAAAATTCATCTTTCAAAGCGGCACCCTTAATCATCACGGTATTTAACGAACGCTTTGCATGTTAACTAATATATTCGCTAATTTTTCACGTTTGCCATTTTACCACCAATCGCGTAGCTCCTACTCTACTATAAAAACTACACGTAACCCATAATCCCTCGATTCGGCTCTGACGGAAGGGCTAACGCTCGAAAACGTCAGCTTTTAGAATCTCTGTACGGTGGCCAATTTACATTATCAACTCCGTTGAATAAAACCTAAATTTTTGTATAACTACTTCCCCCACCGACTCCAGCACCACAGTTTCTTTAGAAACTACCACCCCTTCATTTCATTTGTAGTTCAAATTCCTTTCGTAATAATAAGGATCTTAATAACGCATTTTAGAGCTACAGTTATATTTTACGCCCACACAAGAGATAACTTTACAGATGAAATGTCTATAATCAAAGTGCCAGTGTCATTACTCGTGGATATGAAAGTTACCGCGATTGTTTAAAATTGGCAGGCTGAAGTTTTCTTTATGCATTAGTCAGTGTGATATAACAGCTGGATAATTGTGTAACAGCGCGGGGGCTCTCACTGATATGCAACTAGATACCCAAAAAGATGCATGTATGTGAGGTGATCCCCTTTGGTGGAATTTAACCGTGTAAAATAGGTATACTATTTCTCCAGTAGGCATAAGATTACTCTTTAACACATCCTTTATAAAGAGCTGTACCATGTGTTTAAAGGTCCTAGCACAGGTGACTGGGTCTGTTTGAACAAGGTCTGTTTTTTTTTTTTTGCCAGGTCATATTGTTAACGTCATCATGCAGGTTAGGCAAGTAGAGCAGATCCATTCAGTATTATTAACACTTTTTGTGCCAGTTAATCATTCCTCCTACAAACCTTGTGGATATGTATCACTATATTTGATACTGTTACACTTAGAGACAGATGATCTGAATCATAACTGTTCACAGCAAGTGCATATATATTCAGGGCCATGCATGTGTTATCTTTTATATAATAACCCAAGTTATTCACGGATTTTGATTGGTTCTTGCTTATGATCTATTAGAGGACAGACGCACGATTGACGTCACCATCAGCTTTTATGCGAATAAAGTTTAATTCTTTATTATATAAAACAAATAGATTCCATGTAGCCGTGGGTCTGTTCAGTAATAGATCACAGAAGACGTCAAAATGTGGTGTTTTTTGTTCTTACCATATTTTGACGTCATCTGTGATCTATTACTGAACAGACGCACGGTAACATGGAATCTATTTGTTAATATATCATGAAAAGACTGAATCACTTTTGGCATGGTATGTATAATACAGTCTTGACCTTGACAAATTTCAGTTTGGTTTAGACTTGAGCTCTGCATAGCTTTTCTTAAATGGTTCTGTGCTGTTCTGTTCAGTTCTCTGATATGTTCTGGATTGGAAGCTTTACCCTTACAAAATGTTTGCTTTTCATATTCCCTTGCTGCTTCAAGCGAGCAAGGGCCCATTTACATATGTCTTACCATACATCTTTGCCGTTGCGCATTGTTTTTCTTTTCCCTGAGCTCTTTATTTTGTCTCTTTCGCTTGATAAATTCTCTCATATAAGCTCTTTTTGCCACTGCTTTGTAGAAATTATTACTGACACTCACATAATTTTTGGCCATGGTTAAATTAATAGATTAGTACCTCTAAATAATTGTTGACATTGATAACACTGCTGTTTTCATAACCTGGAATATTGTCCTTGTATTAATCTAACTGAACTGCTGAAACAGCAGTAGTTCCCTGCTGTCTGCTTATAGAACTGATACAAGTTACTGTTGCCCACCCCTCAATGGATTCATTTATATGTATTGTAACATTTAATGCATCGGAAACTGCTTGCACAATAAGTTCATCACACCGTGTGTGTTGCTGCGACAACGCACCCACAATTGCTCTGTAATGGATCCAATAAGTCTTTGACGGTTGTTTCTGATGTGTTCAACTCCAGCATCATGCATGTTCATGTTATATAACTGGTGGGCTACAGACGAAAAGAAGCATGAACCATCTGAGATACATTCTAGCGCCTTTAATCTTTTCTGAGCTAATCGAGCCTGCAACAGTGCAATAAACGTATTTCGCAGTACTGTATTAAACACTTAATGACTGGTCACGAGAATCTCAATGTTTCCCGGAGGCGCGGCCATTTGTAGCATAAAAAAAAACGTGCAACGGCAACAGCAACGGTGGTCGACGGTGTTACCCTCTGACGTCATAGACTTCTGGCAAGAAATAGTTTATTGTTAGATGCCATGTGATCTCGAGCGCTTCTGGGGGAAAAATTTAGCTCTGTAACAAATGTACTTGTTCCATGAGCAACAGGGCCTGGGTTCGATTCAATAGCTTTTCTCTTGATAGACAATAATTATTATTTTTTTGGTTCAATTTTGTTGAATGCTTCGTAACATATTGATCTTGAATACACAATAGAACTGACAAGTCTTTTTTGTGTTTAGAATGGTAATAACGTATAAATGAAAATTAGAATCTCCTACACTCGACGATTTGTTACGTCTGAGTTGCGGTCTAGGTTTAGACATTCTTACTGCAATATAATATTGTTTTCCAAAAGCAAGAGATAAACACTTTCTCAACTCAGACGACCTCTGTTCGTTCTTCTTTAAATAATGCACCATACACGTTCTAATTACCTTGTCTTTATAAAACAACCTGGACGTTTTCTTGTAAGGAATTCTGGAACGTTCTCTGTCCCGGGGAGCATGTTTGCGTTTGCGAACGGATTTGGCGCTTGCTCTTTTGCAGGAGATTGGTACGGATTCCTCATCAGTTTCCTTGCATAATCAATGACCGAGTCTTTCGACAGTTCGTCATTATAGCCCGCCACACTGTTTTTCATGTCACTGCATGTTGTTCAATTTGGATTAATGATAGCTTTGATAAACATTGGTATACTTTGATAGCTTCAATGTCACTCTCCAAATGGAAGTCACCTTCCAAATAGAATTTATTAATCCCCGTGAGCTAGGGGATCGACAGAGACTGTCTTCTCACCATGTGTTTTTCGATTGCATTTCGACATGTGTATTAAAGTCTACGAGTTGGTGAGGGAAAGGCGGTGCACAATTAATTGCACCAATGTGTACTTGTTCAGAATCTTTTGCTTCACCTTCGAAGAACGCCATTTCTTTAATTCTTCCGTTTCTTGCTCCAGTGCTCTGGCGGCTAGAGAGGAGAGTCTGGAGACCACATTATGGCCTTCAGTAAGAGAAGAAACCCAGGATACCCGCCAATTACTCCAGCAAAAGAAGTCTCGGAGCAGATTAAACTTATCACACAAACTTAACACAAATAACACGGTTGGGAGAAGGCCTATTTCTTAATTTTAGCCAGAAGTTTTTCATTCTATATATCATCATTTTATTATTATTATTATTTTTATTATTATTGTTGGTTATTATCATTATTAGTTATTAGAATTATTAGTTATAATAATAATAATAATAATAATAATAATTATTATTATTGTTATTATTATTATTATTATTAGGATGGCGCATTTGAATATATTTATATAGATATTTGCGCCTTATAAGCTCTTAAATTAAATAAATAAATAAAAAATGCATCGAAAGGTGCTCAAACACTTAAGTATAAAAGCTACAAACAGCAACGGTGGCGCACAACCTAGGGAACAGGAAGTCACAGCTTTTTAAGCTGTGTTGTGATTATCCATCCTGATTGGCTAACTAGATCGAACTTCCGGTTACGCAGGAGTGACAATTTGCATAAAGATTCTCACCAAAACTCGTGGATATATTATCTAACCCTTGCCCAAGAACACAACACAATGTCCTCCGAACAGGACTGCATCCGGAGTAGAGCTCACCAACCATGAGGCCACCGCGCCTCCCAGATGAAATGTCTATACCAAGTAAAAAAACTTGGATCAAGAAGATCCACTTACCTAACTTGCGACAGCAAATAAGTACGGCTAGAACAAATATTGCTATAGCTTACCACAAAAAGAAACAAATACGGCTGCGAAGCCCACTTTCTCCATTGTAAGCGTAATTAATGTTTAGACCCCATTTGTTCAAACGATGGATAGCGGTATTCGCCGGATATCCATCTTTTGAAAAACTAGGGCCAGAGTGATAATAATAATGCTTCGGAATTTACATCATCCTAGCGTTGATAGATGAATGGCAACCAGTGAGAGCTGGTAAGGAGTTAATAAAGCTGTTGCTTTACTTGCACGGTGTACGAAGAATACAAAAATCCTGTTTTATGCATCGATATTACCATTCGGAACTGGGGTTTATGTGCCCTGTTGAAGGATGTGAACATGCTTGCACTTATCTGGACAATTTAAGCAATTGTCTCTTGCAGCAGACACTTGAAAAATTCTGGTTCGAACCTATGACCTCTGTGATGCTGGTGCGATGCTCTACGAAGCCGCATTCATTCATCGAGTCCTTCATGGGAACAAATGACTTGCTCCCCACTGTGTGGCTTCATAGCTCAGTTGGTAGAGCATCGCACCGGCATCGCAGAGGCAGAGGTCATGGGTTCGAAGCCTGTTGAAGCCAGCTGAATTTTCAGGTGTCTACTATAAAAGACAATTGCTTAAATTGTCCATGCAGATAACTGCGAGGATCACTTCTCAATTTTGTCTATAACTCACACTTCTAAATATACATTTCCTTTCTTCAGAGAAATAAAGTGATGACTGGTTTGAACGAGATTCATCGCACTCAGACTGCATTGGTAAGAGAGACTGGCTTCTTGCACAATTTTGATCCGGTGAGACATTCACTAGTAGAAGTTAATATAAATTGACGATTTGCCCCAGTTTCATGCCCTCTCTTGCACGAGATCTCCATAAACCAACCCCCACCCTATATTTAAAAACTTAGACATGGGCATGCCCAGGTTGATAGAAGCTGGTAAAACTGAAAACCTTCTTCCCTAAACAAGGGATAAAGAATGTAAATAATTGCATTTTAACAGCAGAAAGGAGTTTGTCATAGGAAACAAGTTGCAAAGCTCATTCAAACACTATTTGCGATTTCCACCCTTCACCCCCCCCCCCCCCACCCACACCCAATTGCATTTAGATGCCGTGTCAAAATGCCTTGTGTCGTTCCAGTTTTTATGCACTAAACAAATTCTTTTAATTTGTCGGTACCACAAAAAGAATAACGAGGGCTTGAAACTTTGTCATCGTCTTTGAAGAGAAAATTTCAAACCCATGCAGTGGGAAAAAATCACCACCCTTAAAACATAGAAAAAGAAGAACCTTTGGAAACTGGCAAAAAAGAGGGAGTCAACACCCCAATGATCTTTTGTTCACACGTGAGATTGCCAATGGACGGATTCGTAACCATTCCATTACTCAAGAGGGTGTTTGACACATGGAGCGTAAAAGCAGATCAAGTCGGATGATAGACTACTTTTGAACAGTAAAAAAAAATTAGAAAAATTCGTGCAAGGAGAGAGGTTAAGGCCCGATTGGGCAGTAGTCAATGGCGATGCATATGTAGACCGGTTTATGCAGAAAATGACGCAGATCAAACCGCTGGATTATAGATTGAAATCCGCAGGGAATTCAGAGCAAATGTAGCAACTGAGTACGCAACCATTGGCGTTAGCCCGACGAAACTCAAGGGGAAACCTAAACATCCTAACGACGCTACGAGCGACAGCAAACAAAAACATGAAAATTAAGAAACACAGTTGTCATAAGAATTTAAGTCCGAGACAAGGTGTTGTTTCTTTGTCTTTAGCACCATATAGCACTAGAGCAGTATTGAGCAGCACCCGTGGCACTTTATTCGCAGATTGGGGAGAGATGTGGTGGTGTGACGGTTTGGGAGGGAGGGCCCAGTGAACATACAGACTGAAGGGAACATCAAAGAGAAAGGTATCCACATATCACACCATGTAAAAGTGCATCAGTGTAGAGCGACATCAATATTAACGGCAGACAGACAAATGGGCATATAACATAGCTAAAGCGCACTAAATGCATCTTTGTTCCCAAAGTTAGGGATTAATTTCATTTGGTCTCAGAAGTTAATGAAATAGCCTAAATCTATGACACCTATAAATTTTTAACAGTTTCCCTCCCCCCTCCCGTCCTGATTACGTTCAGAGTGGCTGTGTGGTTGATGATTGTAACGTCTCCCTCTTTGGCTCAAAGGCGCATGGCCATTAACAGATCGAGGGGCAAAGTATTCCACACCGTTTCGTTTCCAGAAACCACACAGCTATTTATGACCCCTAACTTCAATGGATTGGTATTTGCGCTATTGAGTTGATTGTTAGGGTGTACTGTATCTTATGTCTGTTATTTTGTTTGTATCCATTGTTTTCTTCAACCAATCTAATGTGTCTTTAGTATTCTATGTGTACCTGAAAGAGTGCATAGGGCAAACCAAATTTCTCAGCTGGTTGACGTGGCACTTGTTTGAGGACGAAGCTCAGTAAGACTAAGACATTTCCGATGAATTTGAGAATATGACCTATGCATATAAGACCTCTTCGCGCTGCCATTTCTCTCCAGCCTTTCGCACATCCTCTTCTAAGCTTTTGTCGCCGTCCCAACGTAGTATAGAAGTTTTGGGCTCGAAATCATGTCATGTCTTTATCGGCTCAACCCATGATACTTCTTTTCCTTTAGTGACCCGTCTGAGGGGAAATCTCCGCTGAATATCAAGAGGGGTCTCTCCACTGTAGTTCCTCAGGTTGATATTGCATCCAGATTTAATCAACAACTGTGAAATGTCAGAAAATCCATAGAGAGCGCATAGATGAAGAGGAGTATTTCCCTCGGCCCAGTCTCGAACATTCGCATTCGCCTTGTTTTCAAGCAATAGCTTGACCAGAGGTTTGTCTTTTTGGGTGACTGCTTTATGAAGAGGGGTTTCTCCCGACTGGTCTCGAATATTCACATCCGCCTCGTTTTTTAAGCAATAGCTTGACGAGAGATACGTCCTTTTCGGTGACTGCTTTATGAAGAGGGGTTTCAAGCGACCGGTCTGGAATATTAACACCCGCCTTGTTTTCAAGCAATAACTTGATGAGAGGTACGTCCTTTTGGGTGACTGCCTTATGAAGAGGGGTTTCTCCCGACTGGTCTTGAATATTCACACCCGCCTTGTGTTCAAGCCATAGCTTGACGAGAGGAACGTCCTTTTAACTTTTCTGTTGATTAAAATGCACCTAAACTCAAATATTTCTCGTTCCTTATATAAATATCCCTTGTTTTATCTCAATTTATAATTCAATCTGCTTTCGTCGCTCTTGTGTTTCGTTTATCGTCGAAAGTTAGAGAGGAAGCTCACGGTTTCTTTTCTCGCCAGGAAAAAAAATTCTTATATTTTTTGTAATAAATATTACTTTAGATCCTTTAACTTTATACATATGTGAATTGTATTTAAAACTGCCTTTCTTTCTTTTTTTTTCTAGAAATATAAATAAATGAAATGAATGAAAATGAAAATGTCAGCATTGTTACCCAGAATTTCGCTTTTTCTGTGCCGTGCAAGCCACGTAAACTTGGCAAAACTAGCAGTAATTTGGACGCTTGAGCGTGATGTGAGAGGCATGGGTCTATTCTTGATTTTTAGGTCACAAACTGCTTTGCATTCCTGTTGCATTGCAAAGCAGTTTGTGACAAATAATCGTGAATAGACCCATGCCTCTCACATCACGGTCGTGGGTCCAAATTAATGCTAGTTTTGATAACTTCGCGCATCTTGCCCGGCAGATGAGAAGCAAAAGTTTGAGGTAAGAATGCTAAAACATGTTTGCTTTTGAGATTAATATTGTTGCTAAAACGCTTTTACGTGTATTTGCACTTTAAGGTTCGTTTATCAGATCTTGTAATCACCTCTCTCCCCAGGAGGTTGGTGCACCTTAGTTTTCTACGTTATTTAGACAGCATTAAACAATTAGGCTCTCAGCTCGAGCTGCGCACTCATTCATGTGTACGAGTCGTGAATATAGATAGTCTCTTTTATCTAATACGCCCAAGACTGGCAATGAGGCCTGACAATAAAGATGCTCGAAGGGAATACAAAACGGGGCATTTATGGAATTTAGTACACTAAATTTATTTTTTGAAGCTTACTTGGCATTGATTGTCCACCCCAATAATAATCCAATAATAATTGTGACGTGAACGATAACATCACATCACCCAACTTTTGAAAGAACTAAGAACACTGTAAATCCTACAGCCTCATCGGACAAGACCATCCTATCTGTATATATTTTTTTAATATCCTTCCAATCAAGCTAAGCCTCATCCAAAGTTAATGGAAATGGTCGAAGGGTGCACTGAAGATCAAATGAAGACTCACTAAATATGCTCACATCTCTAAGTTTACTGCTGGTAATGATCATTACTACGACAGCAATTTTTATACTAAAATGACGTTCTTACGTGTCATTGAGGCACTTAGTGAACAGTAGTAGCAGTAGGCTAAGAGGAAGATCAACTGGGAGACTACACTTCTCTACCTTCTTACCCTATCTAAGGC
>NC_090876.1:12834391-12839391 GCF_036669935.1 Montipora foliosa
GATGGAGGCTAACCCTGTAAAAAATGTGTCGTCATAGTTTTTATTCAGCGGTCATAGAGAACTTGAAACTGGACTATTGCAAAAATTGCGTTCATAACTGCGATGATCATAGCTTCACTTGATTCCATATCCGCAGTTCGTATATGATCCATTTCATATATCATTTCATCGAGGATAAGGTACGTAAGAAATTAGCTCGTTCCCACTTTACTGTCCGGTTCAATGTTTATATCGTTGTTGTTCTATCATGAACTTTACATCGCTTTCACGCGATCCGCCAACTTAGATGCCAAAAATTATATATAACAGCTAAGGCGTTATTTCTGTAGACTTGTGACTTGAGCGGCCTTTACTAAAGAAGATGAGACTTCATTAACATATTATTCAAAAGGACATCGTAGTTCATTTAAGAAAGGATTGTAAACAAAATTAGCATTCACCAATCATATTGCTTCGACTTTGATCTATCGGAGAAGGGATTGACACTATAAAAGTCCTAGTATTTTGTTTCTCAAGCCACCAGTTCGTTAACGCTCTCAATCGAAAAATCAACGTTAACATCAAAGGTTAAATCATCGATATCATGCATAAGTTGCGCACAAATCGTCACCTCCCGCCAAGAGGCCCTGCAGGCAGTAAGGACCGGCCAGGACATTTCCCGTTCTGGCCTCACCACGAGATCAGACCCATGTTCGTGCGCCTCAGCGTCCAGGCAGAGACCGAGCCCCTCCGCCATCTGATTGAATACATCCAGGAGCAGTGGATAGGGGTGGCCGAGCCGGTGGCAAATGCAGATTAGAGTTTTACCAGTTAATCGAACTCCTTCATCGCGAAGCCCGCCTAACTTCTATCACCATCAAGCTTATATCAGGCAAGAAGTTAAAGCGGATCCCGAGAAAAAAGTACAGGCAACTTGAGCAGAAACTGTTCGACGCCTGGGAGCAGTACCAGACCGGCAACAAGAAGGCTTCACAACTACTCAGCTGCTGCTCCCATCTGAACGGACCTGCTCATAGCCAATAAAAACCTAAACGTCCCCACATACATTAAGTTTATTAGAATTAATCGCCAATGATCTGTTGTTTAAGGGGAGGGAGTCACACGGACAACCCAAACGTAAAATTCAAGTTTATATCGCAAGAATCAAGTTTGCTTTTCAACAGAATCAAATTTGCGTTTCAAAGGAATCAAGTTTGCATCGAAAGAATCAAGTTGTAGCAAATCGGATATCTTAATAATACTTACCTTCCTCATTCCTTGTACCCCATAGAGGACTTGGCGGGGCAGAGAACATAGTCACTTCTACCACTGTTCCGAGGTCTGAGGGAAATGCGGCAGAAATGGGTAAGGATAACTCTGGCAGAGCGAACGGCGTATCGAGCCTGTTGTTTTTAAGCACAGATATAAGCTATTAGTTAGCAAAAAATGGCGCTTGTAATATTTTCTCAGACTTAACAATCAACAGTACTGGAAATCAACCCCCATCTAGATAACAAAAAATCATTTACCTGCATTGATCATTGAACTAGCAGCAATGGGTTCTGGCGTCTCGTCTTTACAATAGAGGCAAGTCCATGAGATGTCCTGGCCGGTCCTTACTGCCTGTCTATACGTGGCCCTGTCAACACCAGTCACTAGAGACGTATAATGCGTCTGGGCGACTTTAGGCAATTTAATTTAACGCGTCTTTTTAGTTGGTCATTTAAGTCGTCCCGTATAGAGACGGGCCCGTGATATTGAAAAAATTAAAATGCTGAAGTTTAATCCGACATGACAACCTTGAGGTAGAAATCTCTACCCTTCACCGTTTACCCTTTACTCGTGGAAAAGGTCTGCCGCTGCCGAACATGTTACGTTTTATAAGCAGTGAGTATTGGTTCAGTTACGGTTCGCATTTTCCGATTAAAAACTAGAAAATTTTTTTTAGCTGATAATGACAATTCATGGTAAATGAACAATATACAATATATTTCGTTACAGTTCACCGTTTTTCAGATAATGTCTAATGCAAATAATGATGCCGTTGATGCAGCTCCTATTTTCCTTACAAGATGGAAGTGTTAATCTGGCGGAGGAAAGGAGACATTGGCAATACACTAGGAGATACGAGGCATCCTCAAGATGTTCATTGTACAGGCGAATCTTTGATGACATCATTAACATACGCGTTTGTTGATTGAAGGCATCAAGCTATTCACAAATAAAGTAAATTGAATCATGTAAATTTCTCAACCTTATATTTAAAATTAATTGTATTAACAAATTCAGGCAAAAAAGTTGAGCTATATTTTAGGTTGCTTGAATAGATGTAATACATCATGTATAAAAAAGTATAGTTAAATCTTCTCACAGCCCCATGCGCAGCATGGCCTTGCTTGAACAAGCCACACACAATTTCTTTAGCTTCTGGATTAAAACTAGAAATATTTGTAGCATTAAACCACCCCACCACTTGACGAGTAAAATACAAGGTGAATTGGCAGTCAAGAAAAGTGTGGTCTATGGCGTCACCGCAATGAATGATTTTCTGTAAGTTTCTTCGCATTTGCCTCTTTCACAATCTTGTTACTTAGCCTATTTCAGAGAGGGTGTCAAGTACTGTCTATAGGGGTGGGCTTGTGGCAGGGGATTTTCTAGTTTTTAATTTATAGGGAAATTATTAAAGTTATTATAGTTCCTGTTATGACATGTTTTGTTTCTGCTAATACTGATTTCAATGTTTGTTATAAATAATACGTCAAAGAACCAGAATAGCGTGATGTACCCCCAACCCCTAACAGATGATATTTCATTTCTTCATTGTTATAAGCTGAGGCATAAGCTTCTGAGTAAGGCAAATGCGGAGAAACGTACAGAAAATCACTTATGTCCTACATGTAAAACTTTTTATTTCAGTCCCCTATCAGACATAATAAAGATTGACCATTTACGGAATCCGTTTATTGTTTGCGTGACGTACGGCTAAATTGTGCACTTGTTATGATACTGGAAGTAGAACAACAAATGTGTACTGAAAAAATAATTCGTGTATCATGTATTTTTAGTGGTTACAACCAAAGGGTTAACAGACCGAGTTTTTCGTTATTCGAAAGACCCTATCTTTAGTTTCCAATAAGTATCAAAGCATGCATCGACGAAATGTTGTTTTTGTTTCTGTCACACAACATCCAGCGCCCAAATCTCTGACAAGTTTCCCCGTGTTTCTTTCCCGTAATTTCCACTGTTAACAAGGGGTCTTAGTTTTCGTATTACGGAAACTAAGACCCTGGGGTCTTAGGTCTTAGATCTTAGTCTTCGTAACACCCGATTTTTTTAAATTTTGAATCTGATAAGGTTGCATGATACCTGGACCTATGACAGAAAATCACAAACAAAAGAACTTTTTTTAGATTGTTTTGTTTTGTTTGATTTTCTTTATTTGATTTCTTTTCGTCGAGGCTAAACAAAAGCAAAATTCAAATTGTGTTTTGCCCGGCCGTAAATTCGTTGTTTAAGTAAGGCCAGTAAGAATAAATAACCCGGGAGCTCCGCTTTTAAGCTTGGCTTAATCTGTATATTATTAAACTGTGACTACACTCACGCGAGACTTCAATGTGAGTATTATTGGGGGATTCTCAGCCAGTCTGTTGTGACGTATACTGATTACTCGGGCCCCGTAATGGCCCCGTAGGGGCTCGAGTTATAAAAGACGTTAATTTCAGTTTTTCTTTTCCTGTGCAGCAAAATGCACAATAGAAAAACGTGGCCGTGTTTGATTGGGCAATGCACAATAGAAAGCACGTGGCGGTGTTTTGATTGGGTAATGCACAATAGAAGCCACGTGGCGCTGTTTACTTTCGTTATTTAAAGCAAACCACGTAATCCAAGATCATGAAGAGCTCTGTGATGCGTTGTTTGGATTACTGAAGATCGGCATTGCGTTGGCTTAATCGATTTCTTCTTGGGGCGCTCAAAGCACATACAAAGAAAGGCATACGCTTTTCGCGGTAGACCCACACTAAAAGATGTCAAGCGTCAGCTTCGAAACGGGTCGTTCCGCGAACTGAATGAAACAAGAATATACTCGAATGTAACTGAAATGGACGCAACTATTGAAAGTGATACAAGTCAAAACACTAATTCTTTAATAAGCAGCGGGTACCTTATTGAGAACTACTCTAAAGATGACAGCGACAAAGAAAATAACTCCACAAACAAATGGACGCTATATTGGAATCTTCTGAAGACAAAGTAAAAACATTTACACAGCGAACAAATGGCCTCACGCTTGTACCATTTTCACCGCGAACAAACAGCCTCCCGCTCAGTGTACCATTGACTACGGAGATAAGTTTTTTGTCTATTACGTTTTTTTCTTTTTCATTGTTAAACAGTTTGTTTCTTGTAATGGTCTAGCTTATATCCTTTGTTCAAATAGCCATATTAGCGATCGTGTTCACTGCCATCTTGTGTGTATAGTTCTGTTCTAGTTTCACAAGATTTGATGTCATCAGTGGAAAATGTGATCAGCTCTTTAGAAAATAACTTTGATGTAGTTTGAAAGGCTGTACAGTTATTTGATTCTCAATGATAATAAAGACTTCATCCCGAAGGAGAAATACAGGTCTCGATTAGCAAAAGTTGTTTACTTTTGTTTTGATTTGCGTGAGCATCGACATAGACGTGCCCGAGAACGAAGCAGAATTACAGAGAAAAGGCTGAGACGTCTATTTTATAACAGCAGAAAAAGGAGGAAACTTGCAGGAACGTATTTGGGTAACAACGTACCGAGGTGATCCACATTTCATCGTATTACTAGCAAGGGAGATCACTTCCTCGTAAACACAACAAAAATATCTACCTCAGGTATGCGTTTAAATCTAAGCACGTGGTACAGTGTATGTACCACTTTTCCAAAAAGCGTGGATGAACAGGTAAATGCAAAATGAAACTTAAATTTATGCAGAAATCAGGAATACCCGGTATGATTTGTAAAAGAATGTTTTGTTTTGTCAGAAACG
>NC_090876.1:12844391-12846891 GCF_036669935.1 Montipora foliosa
CAGTTTTGAAGATTTTTAGTCCCCAGGCGCTCCAAATAACGAAGAAAAAATAAGCAAATAAGAGTCAAATAACGAAGTATCGCTAAATCTTATTTCCTAGCCGTCAAGAGGTCGGGCAATGTCGCTGTTTCATTGATAAAATGGGCGTTGCCGCCTACTGACATTGAAAAACATTTCGCTTGCCAATGATTTAGATTTCAATAGTGGAACTAACTGTCAACGGTCTAGAAGAGAATGTTGCTTCGAGTAGTGTCAAGAAGATGCTTTTGAAGGGGTCTTCGTTCGGTTATTCGCCGTCCCGTGCAGGTCAGTATGCAATTAGCTGTCTATTACTTCTTGTTTTGGCTTGTATGTTATACTTTGAGTTGTCTTTTTTTCCTTTTCTTTTTTAAATATGTATCTTGGTATTCAAATGTAATACAAGCTTCTGTTATGTGTTTAAAATTCAATAAAATGTAACAATGAATCGAAATCCAGTACCTGGTCAGCTGTCAACTAAAAAAAACAGCTGTCCTCGATGTGCTCTAAACGTGAGCACGCGATATCGTCACGTGTTACTGGTCAGCGGATACCTTGTCTTGACAGGTGTCAATTTACCGCAACATGGACGTCCAATATCAAAGATGTACGCTGTAAACGGCCGCCATGTTTAGCTTATTGATTATTATTGTTATTATTATTATTATTATTGTTATTGTTATTATTACAACGAAAATTGCCTGAACCTACCCGTCCCCAGAGGCTGCCTTGCCCCCCCCCCCCCCCCCACCTCCACCCCAAAAGTTTGCATGGGCGGGCCGGACGGACGTACGCAGACGCCATAACCAAAATTTCTCGCGTCGATAGATTGCCGAAAAAATCTTCCCATGGCGCTCCGCTGGCGCACGGCTCCGCTATTAGGGAAAATAATGGTCTTTTAGAGAATAAATGAAGTTATTTATTTATTTCATTAAGATTTAGTCATACTTTCGTCTATGGGTTTTCCTAGGTTGTTCCACGATTAGTTCAAATCGCTACACGTACTCTTCAACGGAATTCTTTAACGTGTTTTGTAAGGCAAATATGGAACGCATTTTGTAACGGTGAATTGTTCAAATTCAAATTCAAACTGTCTGACTTACTGCAATTGAAGATGACATAGGAATGTCGAAACATGTTTTGCAAACTTAAAAATGTTGTCCTTTTTGATATTTGTTGCGCTGCTAATCTTGCTAACATTTCTGATGAATTTGAGATAAATCCATAAGCGAATACAATCAATGCATATATTTCGACCAGCGAAATTCGTATTGGGACAAGTGACAAAATGTCTCTTTCTTGGTTAAGTGATCATAAGTAGCCTTATTTCGTGACATAAATTCACATTAGCATTAAATTCACATTAATCGCTTGTTTGTCCTTTTTCTTTTGCTTCTTTAGTCATTTCGGTCTGTCGTGTAACTCGAGCTAGCGACTTTTCCTCGCCTGAAGATAACTCTTGTTGTTTCTTCATTAAGACCCTTTCCTTATCCATTCCTCTTCAGTATATCGCACACCCTCTTCTAAGCTTTGCTCGCTGCCATATTAAGGGTAATCTAGTAATTTGGTGCAGAAATAGATCTGCTGCCTTCATCTCACCCTGTGATTCTGGTTTTATTTCAGTGACCTCCTTCCATCTGGGGAAAATCTCCATGCATGTGGTGGAGAGCTTTTGACGTCTTGTGGATAACCAGCTGGTTGGTATTCCCTCCAGTGCTTTTTGAAAGTTTCGATATCATGAGGGGTGTCTCCTTAGTTGTTCCTCAGGTTAACGTTGCTTCCGGATTCAATCAACGATTGTGCGGAAATGTTAGAAAATTCTTTAAGAGCGGAAGGAGGTGTATTTCCCGACTGGACGCCTTGTTTTCAAGCAACAGCTTAATAAGAGGTACGTCTCCCTGTGTGACTGCTTCATAAAGAGGAGTTCTTCCCTGCTGGTCTTGAATATTCGCATCCGCCTTGTTTTCAAGCAGGAGCTTGACAAGAGGTACGCCCTTCTGCGTGACTGCCCTATGAAGAGGTGTTTCTCCCTTTTCGTCTCCAATATTCGCATCCGCCTTATTTTCAAGCAATAGCTTGACTATAGGTACGTCCTTCTGTGTGACTGCTTTATAAAGAGGAGTTTCTGCCTTCCAGTCTTGAATATTCGCAGCTGCATTGCTTTCCAGCAATAGCTTGACGACGGATACGTCCCTCTGCATCACTGCATTATGAAGAGATGTTTGACCCGTCGGGTCATGAATATTCGCATCCGCCTTGTTTTCAAGCAATAGCTTGACAAGAGGTACGTTCTTCCACTTGACTGCTTTATGAAGAGGAGTTTCACCCAACTGGTCTTGAATGTTTGCATCCACCTTGTTTTCAAGCAATAGCTTGACGAGGGCTACGTTCTTCTGCGTGACTGCTTTGTGTAGGGGTGTTTCTCTCCCCCATTCTTGAATATTCGCATCTGCCTTGTTTTCAAGTAATAGCTTGACAAGGG
>NC_090876.1:12864391-12891891 GCF_036669935.1 Montipora foliosa
TTCTATCTAAGCTTAGACATTTTGTTACTATTGATATTCTCAATCAGTTATATTATTCCTTAGTGTATCCTTTCCTGACGTATGGTTTGATTGCCTGGGGAAACACTTATGCCACAACTCTTAAACCTGTTGTAGTTTTGCAAGAATTTGTAAATACTATACTACTATCTGGTACCAGTTTTTTGTTGTTTTTTTCCTCTAAATGTATTTTCCTTAGATTAGTTAGATTTACTTATTTCATTATTTTAATATTTATCCTCTTGTCTATTCTATTAGTTGTGTGTGTGAGTTACAACCCAGAAAATGCAAGCAATAATTTATTGAAACTACTCAGCTCGTTTAGTTTATAACAATTAATTCGGAGTGGTTTTTTGCCTGATCAAATTAATTTACTCTGTTGTATAAAACGTTTTCTAATTTGGCAAATAAATGGATGGTTGTTGTTGTTGTTGTTGTGTATAACCAGCTTCACTGGGTACCCCTAAAGCAATGGGCGGCTAAAAATTTCAAGAAAGCAAATCAATCAGGAGCAGAATATTACCTTGCACTACTGAGTTGGAGAAACACCCCAACTGAAGGAATGACTTCCTCTCCAGCGCAGTAAATGTTCGGCCAACGCACACAAACTAAGCTGCCAACTGCTGAAATGCTGCTAAAACCTCAAACCCCAGACAAAACATCCCCAAAGCATCAAAATTAGTCAGAAAAAGGGCCAAGCAAACCTACTATTTCAACCAGAGTTCAAAGGAGCTTCCACCATTACAGAAGGGGGAGACAGTCAGAAGAGTGCCACAACCTGGAGAATGCAGTCAAAAATGGTTCAAAGGGGAACTGCAAGAGCAAGCCGATGTAAGATCCTACAACGTAAGAAAAGAAGATGAAAGAATCCTGCCGTGAAACTGGAAACACCTCCAAAGAAGTAAAGAGTCATTTATCAGCGCCATGCCCAGTGAGCCTGAATCAGAAATTTCATCTCAAAGTCAGCCAACTGCCACGAACAAATTTTAAGATCCCCAGCTATCAACAGCCATCCAGTCAAAACTGTTAGCAACAGCAGATCAAAAGGACCAGCACAAACAGCCAGAAAAACAGTTGGGAACAGCACTGAGTAAAGACCAGCCTTCGTATGAAACTTGTGACAGACCTCAACCGTCCAAGATTACCACTACTGTAGTCAGTCACAAGAGCTGGTTAGGGGTGATGTAGCAGCTCTCGTAACATATAATATTGCAATTGGCTTGCTACCCAAGCCAAAATCAAAAGACTAAAACAATTGAAACAATGACTTAGACTTAAAAACAATATAAGCTGCTTACAATACCAAACAATAGCAAGTTACGAGAGCTGTTACACAGCTGAACCCTTACAACACACCCCAAGTACATATAAAAATAAGGGCCAATGATAATTAGGTTTCAATAAAGTACTATTAGAAATCAGAAGGATACATTAGCGTGTACCTTTGTAGTTGCTTCGCTTCATTTGTGATGTTCAACTTCTTCTAATACCAAGTACATGAAACTTCTCACAGTCTCACAAATCGGAATGAAGCATAGTATAGCTAGTGAGAGAAACTTTGATGAGCTCTCGCTTGATCTTTCTCTGACAGACTTTATCACTATAAAATAGATCTGTAGAGAAACATTTTAGCAGGAGGAAAAGTCAAGTAAGTTTTAAATAACTTTACATAATTGCCACTGCTCAAGAAGCAAACAAGTTCTTATGTACACCCGTACCCTAAGGAAGAATGCAAGAAAAATATGTTGGTAATTAAACAGCTCTTGATTTTCAAATTATCACAAGCAATACATTTGACAACGGAAGGATCAGTTATCCATCGCTGTTCTTGGTAAAATGATAACTCCTTTACAAATCGTCCCTGGGTCTATAGTGTCTCAAGAGAAATCATCATACCCGGCGTTGTCAATCAATGGTTTCCGATCGATTGATTGCAATCAATACAATCAATAATAATCAATAACAATCCATTGATTGTTATTGATTGGTGCAACCAATCGATAATAATGGATACTCACACTCGGAGTCTTAATTGCTATTGATTACCATTGATTTCTATGGAAAATCATTGATTAATAATTCATTATGCAACTTTCTGGCGCGTGTTAGCGTGGGCGTGCTTCATTGGTCCCGGGCATATTTACACGTCCAGGGTAATTGGGTAATTCGATTGCGCACTTTTATCGTTGCACTTCAACCGGGATTCCCAGAACACACTTGTTACGGTGTTTGCTTGTTCCGGAGATGGCGAAGCAAGTTGAATTGTCAGTGCGCTGTGTCGTCAAGGGCTATCACGAATGCCCTTTTGAAGTGAATGTTCAAGATGTATGTTCTTGGCCTGCATGCGTATATGCAGGCAGCATGACAGTGAGCGCAGACAAAAACAATTTCCTCAACCAATTAACAAGCTGGAAGAGAGTGACACTGAAGAGACTTGAAGACAATTTTGTTCTTGTTTCGAGACGATCAGAGTATAGTAATTTAAGTGAGCTTTTAATAGTAATAAGGGGTAAAAATGCTACAAATTTAACATAAAACACAACAAATAAAGATAACTGAATGGTTTGTTCATTCATATGGTGCGTTTTATTTAAGAAAATGACAAATTTCATAATCAATAATAATCGATAACAATCGATGAAAATCAATAGAAATCGATACTCACACAACTTTAAGTCTACGATTTTTATCGATTTCCAATACCAATCGATTAATTGTTATTGATTATTATTGATTATCATTGATTTTATCGATTATCGGAAACCATTGATTGATTGATACGATGATGATGAACTTTATTAATGTGTCGAGAATCTCTAGCGCAGAGCGCTAATTGCTGACACAAAAACCGGAAGAAACTTGAGGGACTCCATTTCCAAAAACCGTTGCCAAAATGAAAATCAAAGCAGCTAAATATACCTTCTAGGGTAGCCTTAACAAACCCTGCTAGGTTTTCATCAGCGTTTCCAAGGGATAAGGACACTTCTAGTTGCAGTAGTGGAAAGGTGCCTCCAGAACCAATGAGCCGTACGATGGAGCTGGGAGCGATGTGCTTTGCATCTGAAGATCGCATTAAATTAGAATAATCCTGTAGAATTATGACAACCCTCAAATTTCAAAATGCGCTCTTTTTTTCGTTCCCTTTTGTTCCTGTTCCAATCTGCTGTAAATTTGCCGGTTTTACACCAGCTACCAGAACTTCTGAGCTTCTCGTTTGACTTCTGACTTGAACACTTGACTGATGTTGGCGGCTGGGCTCTGGGAACGAGAAGTATTTTATTCTCATCCCCAGAGCCGCCCGGCCCACTTAGCCCATCAGGTCCCTGGGTTGTGTATGGCAAGAGCCAATTACAGCAATTTTCAATTTTTGGCAGCGTTTTGCTCTGGGTCCACCAATGGCTAAGCTCCGCCATCTCCTTAACGTCATATATATATATATATATATATATCCAGAACTTTAGAGTAACGTAAATTTAAAATACCGACATAGAATCCCCTTATATCATGTTTTGTTACCTACAGTAGCAGCTGCTAAAATGTAACGCATTTACTATAGCAACCATTCAAATTTCCGTATTTAACTGCCAGCTTTACAATTTCAACAGTTCAGTCGTTAAAATTGCCTGATGAGTGTGGTACTTGTACCATACGAAACAGTTCTGAAGCATTAAACGATCATGGTTACTCGTGAAACCTAAACTTGTGTAAAGTCATATATATATATATAGATACTGTAATTATATATATACAATGTCATATATATATATATATATATTATATAGATATATAATAGTTCAATGAATGGGACTAGTCGTTTGACATTTGCCTACAGGCCTGTTTCGTGGCTTTTAAGCCTCCACGAAACAGGCCTGTAGGCAAATGTCAAACGACTAGTCCCATTCATTGAACTATTGTAACGCTCCCCCACTTGTGGGTGTAGAGCACTCTTCGTAGGATAAACTTGGACACATCATAAGGTATATATATATATATATATATATATATATATATATATATATATATATATATATATATATATATACACACACTCAGGCAGTAGATCGTTCACTGCTTTGAACATATGGGTTTTCATTTGTTTGGAACGTCTGTCAGCGAGCCTCGTCCAGTTTAGTTCCGAAAGAATATGAGAAGATCTTACATCCCAGTCAGCACCGGCTGTTATGCGAGCAGCTCTGTTTTGTAATTTTTCGAGTTTATTACTTAAGCCAGTACCGATGCCACCCTAGGCAGCCCTACAATAATCAAGATGTGGTAAAATGAGAGATTTGTAGATTGTTATGAGCACTGATTGGAGGCATAGTGGCTTAAGTTTTCTTAGAGCTGCAAGTAACCTTTTGAGACCTTTCGGTTAACCGCAGAGATATGGGGACCCCATGATAGCGTTTCATTCACCTGTATACCATCCAAGACATTTATATGAGTCAACTTTTCCCATTGAATGGCCATCAAGGCAATACGAGTTACTAAATAGTAGCCAGATTTAATTTTTGCCGAATCCCAATGAGCAAGCATTAATTTAGCTTTGAGACAACGTTAAGACTTTGGCGATTAGAATCAAGCCATTGTTTAAGGTTGCCTAAAGCCCTGGCCAAACGAAACGCAAGTCATCGCAAGTCGACGCAAGTTTTGTTACTTGCGCTGACTTGCATACCGTTTGGCCACCCACTTGCATTCACTTGCGAAGACTTGCGACGACTTGCGTTTGATTTGAACATGTTCAAATTTGGGACGCAAGTCCGCCCAACTTGCGTCTCGTTTGGCCACTCAACGCAAGTGGATGCAAGTTTTCGCAAGTCATTCGAACTTTTTTGGAAACCTTTTAGCCAATCTGATGCCGCTGTCTGAGCAGGAATCTCAAACTATTTCGCTCCTTTCGCGCTTTCATTTTGACAAGATGGCTTCTGTCACGGAGCAAAATTCGGAAAACTTAAGCCCCCGAAGAGCTAAAAGAAAACAAGGACAGGGAGTTAAAAAAACATAAGAAAAACGAAAACCATAACAGGAGACCCCTCATTTTTTCTTGATGACACCAGATATGGGAATCGAACCCGGGTCACATTGGTGGGAGGTGAGTGCTCTCACCACTCGACGTCTTTCTGCACATTTTTCCCGACATAAAAGTAGGCTGCGTAGCTGGCGGGATACTTTATTGCAGGATTATGTAAACACGCGGAAGTTAGTCGATAGTCGCATCGTTGTGTTTTGGCCGCAAGTGGAAATCCAAGACTAGTAGTCCTCATGCCAGTCGCGGCCTACACGCGGCCAAGGCAGTCGTGCTCGCGAGTGTTTAAATAATCTTGCGATAGAATATCCCTCCAGCTACGCAAGCTAAGAGTCAGCAGAATTAACGCACACTGAAAGCGGGTTTATTGAAAATGTTAATTTCTTTCTTTGCCAAACAAGAAAAAAAAAAACGTAAATAAATGAATGAATTAGTTATCAATTGATGAAATTATGGATTCCCAACATGTTAGTTTCGACTCTCAACTTGTGGTAGCTCCCCTTAATTCCAAACCCGCTTATCACCTTCCCCCCCCCCCCTCCCCTCCCCACCTCCCATTCACTTTTACTTCCCCAGGCCGGGTCATTTGATAAGAGTGCGTTCCATTGCCTTATTCTGGAATACGAACGGGAAAGTTTACTTGTACAAATTACCTATTGGAGAATTTTAATATTTTGGAATACAAAAGATACTTTTCATCTCAACAGCTTTTTCTGAAAAATCTTTCAGATATCTATGTAAATTTACGAAAAATCTACTTTGTTTAATAGTATTCCAGAATGTCAAACGAACGTGCCATAAAATAGGTCAACCTTGGAGTGGAGCATTGTGAAAAAAAACAACGAAAAAAAACCCCGCTTTCTTTCGAATTTCAAAAGTAATAGATGCTTTTTTCGTTATCCTTGTTTTTGAAAAAAGGCTTAAATTTTCTGGTTGTTAATTTTTTCTTTTTGCTTATTACCCTGTTATCAGTTAGAATATTAGCCATATTTCATCTTCACCAGGAGATCTTCTTAAAGGGGACTCTCTCACGAAATTTAGTTAAATTGAGCGACAGGGAACTGGCAGTCAAATCAAGCGAAACGTAAAAATAGTTACTTAAAACATTGAAGGAAGATTAGAATAAAACAGCAAATACGAAAGGGGTTTAGGAATGGGAAAAATTGAAGAAGATTAAAATGGATTGCAATTGGGCCTCAATTTTGAAAACTGTTCAGCTTAACAGTTTTTCAAAGTTTATCTGTGTTGTTTGTAACTTAAATTATGTATGCTCGACAGACATGTTTTTTTGTTACGAATCTTTGAGATATGTTGTTTAAAAGTAATTTCTGTGTTAACGTTAAGTCACATAGCGAGTAGGGGTGAGTTATTGGTAGCCCTCAAAAATAGCTGCATTGCCATGACACAGCACCTTTAAATACGATTTGGCTTGCACGAGTGACTTTTCTCAGTCGCGCGGGTAACAAATTCTCATGCAAAACTTGTGATTGGCTGGAAAGGTTTGGTTTTGCGGGAAAAATCAATCTAAATATAACGACTCCGTCTGTAAAAAATGACATTCCACAAGCGCAATGAAGTTGTAGGCTCTTAGTAGGTGTGTTCCTGTACCACTTCAGATTGTTAAGATTGTTGTTGTTGTGACGTCTGATAAGTAACAAAACAACAATTTCAAATAACACATATCACTTATTTATCTTGCCTTAATTTCTTAAAACGTTGACAACGCTATCCACGAGATTCATCGGTCACTCCACGTTGGATAAGCCACCCTCCAGATTGTCATTTATCCAATGAATTGTACTTGCTACCTTTCGAAGTTGAGCTGAGCTAAAGAACCGCCCCATGTCATTTCCTCTTTGAGACAGAATACCTCTTCCACATTTCACTCGTCGACTTTTTACAGGAGCACCGAACGAAAATTATTTCCAAGATGCATAATAATAGGTCAAAAACTTACATGAAAACGCTAAGGAGTTTTTTAATTTTGCTATAAAAAAAAGTGTTCCGCACCCCCAGGATGATTATGAGCAAAATTTCAGCTCCCATGCAGCTAGATAGTGAGAGAAACTCTCTGCGAACCGACCTCGTGTCACTATTTCCCAGCCAGTAAAGAACTTCGTGAATCTAAACCGTTCGCCCCAAAGGGAAAAAACTCTTCCACGGGCGTAGAGGGAGGCTGAGTTCGCTGATAAACAGTATTTAAGTCTAAACACCCATTTCAAATAGCGCTGATAAACAGTATTTAATATAAGTCTAAGAGCCCATTTTAAAACGGTTAGCTTTCAATGGGTTAATTGGTTAGCTTTCCATGGGTTCTTAGACTTAAACTCAGCCTCCTTCTACGCCCGTGGGAAAGTGTCACCCTCGCCAAAGCGGTCAAAACGGGTTTTTTTCTTTTTCAACATGCGGTAAGTTGAACCAGCGGTAAGCTTCTCGTGAACGAGTTCTCCTCCAGTCCTCCCCAGTTTCTTTTCTCATCCAGCCAGCACGGGTTGAAGTGCTAAAGATATTTCAAGTTTCCCAGCGAAAGCGTATGAAATTAGGGTGCCCCTGTTTTTACAGGATGGTTATTAGTTTGTGTAGCAAGCGTTTTCGTACAAACAAAGGGATCACGAGGGTCTTGGTTCGTACGGGATCACTTGCTATCTAAACAAGATTTCCTTCACGTGAACCAAGTGAGGAGGCTCCCACAAATCTCTCGGACTCCAGTGGCCAGATTGTGATCACCCCAAGGCCAACTGGAAGGCTGAAGAAAGGATCTCCGTCAGATTAAGGAAATGTTGAAAAGAAAATTTGTACCACAGAGAAACTGATATATATCAAACTCAACACCTAGACTGGATGCTAGTCCATTTTACCTTCCCCCATGATATGAAAGTTCCGCTTCGCAGCCTTTGATTGCTTCAATACTGTGGAAGTTTTCTTTTTTTTTTCATTTACGTTCTCGCAGGTTGAGCGGTTTGATGGCATTTTGAGGTCTTTCAGGGAAAGATGATAACCCGAGGCTTACGTTAGTTGAAAACCCGACTGAGATATTGATGGCGAATGCTTCGATGATTCGTGTCATGATGAAATGACCTTGTTCCACTTTTGTTTAGGAAGCACGCCTTGCATACGGCGAGAGCTACTGAAATTTAAACTGACCAATCAGAATTCAGCGAGCGGGAAAAACTGTGCTATCCGATGTCACGCCAATTGTTTACATTCGGATTGGTTAGATAAGTGGGCATTCGCTCAGCCTTCCCTTGTGACTCTCTTGACCGTCGCTTCTTCCAACTCAGCGTTACAGAAATGACGCATTGTTCTGACAATCAATTTGCCAGTCCTCTTTATCCAGTTTATGGATTGGGCTAGCATGTGATTAACAACCAGGATCACTTTTGAACTTTATTCTGTAGAGGAAGAAGACGTTGCTGAGTGAACATTTTTACGACGAAATCCCTTGGTTTGTTCAGCACTTTGATGTCCGATAACTGAGCCGCTCTAACGAATGTTGGGTCAATCACATTTGGTCGTCTGACCTTAGGAAGTTCTTTCACCCCTTGTTTGTGTCCACCATGATCGAACTTCAGGTGAAGCGCTATGCTGCTTTATGTCAACTTCGATGGCTTGTGATGAGCTTGCCTGCTGCCGAATTCGAAAAAATTGTTGTATTTGGGCAAGATTGGTGTTATCGGGTTGGAACTTAATAGTGAGGGGAACAATTTTTCGTTCATTTGCCGTGCCAAACAACGAACAATCCTGTTGGGTGTTCCACTTACTTGGCGAGTCTTGCACGACCAACGTCTATCAGATCTGGAGTGGAGTTTTTTTTCAATGATTACAACTTGCGATCGTTCAGCTAACAGCACTTTTTTAGTGACTCGAGGATCCAGTTCTTCTGTTTCAAAAGGAGTCGTGCATTCTTGAGCAGTTTGTTCTTCAGTGCTTGTATTTTTTCGTTTGTTCCTTGTGGCGCAAAGTAACTTTGATGATTTGAAAGGACTTGAATCTGTACAATGTACTTGAATTAGCGATTTATGGCCAGCAAGTGAATGGTACACAAAATTAGGAGAAACTGTTGGTTGAATAGACAATACTTGTAGACATAATTATCTACCCAGTTTAAGTACTAAGCTCAACAAGTTGTTTGGCTCCACAAGTTTTATTTTCAGGCCAGGTACCCGAATTCACCCAGGTACTGGTACACTACCATAGTGTTCTTTGGAAATTGAATAGCTCCTTGAACACTTTGGTTGCTTGAGAAGAAACTTGATGTGTTTGTTCTCTACATTGGTGAATGCAGCCACTAACTGTCCATTGTGGATAAACTCCGGACCAACTCTCCTTTCAATTTATTCTTTGTTCTTTGCAGGGCATCAACAATGGTGTCCCTTGTAAAATCTTAGTTTAAAGGGTTTGATAGAGTTATTTCCCATTTCATAGGGCACTTTGATTGCCAGATTGACTTTCAAACTTACCATGGAAACATAAATCAATACCAGTGAATAGACACTGAAAAGTCAGTCCCTTGACTTGTTGTTAGAAAATATTAATTAATTTAAATGCATATTGAAACATCAGTTGAGGAATTGTTTTTTTCATCCCCACTTTATGAACCTCAAATACATTGCTGCAGTTTTTTTATTGCTTGTTCATTAAATGTCTTCATCGCATCAAATTATTTAATTTTTAGGTATTGTTTCAGATCTCCATAGAGACACTATGTTTATCTAAAAACTTAACTGATTGCTTTTTGGAGCCCTTTTGTGGCATATTTAGATAGGCAGGAAATGTTCCACATTTTATGGTAAATAGTTCTGCATAGTTTTAAGGAATATTGCAGCCAAATCTAATTGAATATGAGACATTTTGTGAATTTAAAGACTATTAATATTGTTTGCACTTGTTTTAAAAGACTTAGGGTTGGCACTCAAGAGTGTTCCTTCAATAATCTTATTCTTTAAAGATTGCCTTGGGAGAACTGGATTAAGGCCAGTTTTTTCTTCTAGCTTCTTTCCCCAGTGCCCTCTGAGAATGGAGTTGATTTGGTTTTGCCCAATGTTGAAAGATAACAATGCCTAAACCAGCTGCAAGGAATACCTCATGGTGCTTTTTTACAAACACGGGCACGAGGGTGCTCGTAAGCATCTGAGCATTGTTTCGCATGCTTAAGTGTTATTATAAATAATTTATTTCTCTAAGAGAGTCTTCTTTTCGTGTCGGTCATTCAAAAATTGTTGGAGCTGTTGGATTAAAGAGGCAGAACATTCAATGAGGCCCTCCTTGGGGAGAGGGGTTCTTGTTCCCTTTAAATATTTGCTTGTGTTTCCTTGTTCCCCAAATTACTTTCAAACTTATTCCCAGATTTTTTATCCCTAAAATTTAAATATTGGTTTTCTTCCCTTGTTCACTAAAATATTTTGATATTGTTACTCTGTTCCCCAGTTCAAATAAGCCATGTTCTCTTCTTCCCCCCTACCCCTGGGAGTGCCTCTTTGATGTTGATTCTCGTATTGGCCTAATAGTAATTCACAGTAGAATTGCAAGACACGGCAAGTTCTTATTTGGGAGTGAGGGAAAAGTTTTGAATAACTTTTCGCACAATGCAAGAAACAAAATTTGACTGCACCTTCTAGATCTTACTCTTTTCGGAAATGAATCAGCTTGTTTGCATCTATCTGGCGACCTGCGGGCGGGCAAGCTCTAGAGGCTCTTCCTTAGTGAGCCTTCCGCTAAAAAACCTTTCCAAGTCTGGCTTTCCGGTGTTAGGGGCCGAGGCTTTTGTGCAAAATTCATCAGCGGCTTCCTTGCAGCTTATAACGGGATCGAGTTCCTTCGAGTAATCGTCAGTAAAACAGGGGCACCCAACGTCAATTTTCGGAAAATATCTGTTCGGAAGACGATTTGAGATCTAGAATTTTCGGAAAATTTGTTGTAAAATTTCTTGCTTGCCTGCCTCTCCTAGGATTTTCGAACATCTGAAAAATGGTATAATTGCCTATTTTTAACGGATTTTTACCCTAAAAAGGTCACCTAGAATTTTCGGGAGCCTTTTTTCTGGCTAAACTTTTCGAAAAGGTAAGTTTTGAACCCTATAATTTTCGGATCACTAGACTTTCAGCTAGGAAATCCGAACAGATGAAAACTTTTTAGGGGATAAAATTATGCCTATATCTACCGTTTAAATACTAAAATACGTTTAACAATGCTATGTTTCAGTGGTTTTAAACTATATTCTCGTTGGGTGCCCCTGGTAAAAGGTTTGTAGTGCTGATACAAATTTTTGCAACTTGAAAATGTATGTTTACACGAAACACATATCAGCTTGACAATTTTTCTTTCCCGATACCCCATTTAAAATTCACGTGAACGCTATTAATAGAGGGCCAGAAAACCATTTAAAAGATTTTGTGGGATTTTTTTTTGTCAACAGACTTGGGTTGTCGGCGAGCAGAATTCGAACGTAAGCTGTTGTGCTTTGGCTGTTATTTGTGCCGTTTTCTAACTATTTTAAGACGAATTCAGGCTGGCATTTTCGAATCAAGTGTAAGAAGACGGCAAAACCATATTGATAATGTATTTAGTTGTACTGACTTCGCGAATAAACACTTTGGTAGCGTCCTTTCGACGGGATAGATCGACAAAAACTGAAATGCCCTGTTTCCGGTGAAAGGGCAAATGATTGACAGGATAGCACGGTTTTGACTGCCGCGCGCACTGCGGGCGCGGGTTCCGTATGCAAGGCGGCCCGCAAATTTTGCTTGCATGTTATCGTGTTAGTTCATGGGACCTGGGAACAACTTCCAATCCTACAGTTCTTTCCCAGTGCCCACTCCATTTTAAAACCTCGAGCTTTCGTTTGCAGTGTTTCTATCTGGTTGCATCTCACGGTGTTTGTAGTTTTATTCAGCTCGTTCTTAAGTTTCTCGCCCTACTGGAGTACCACTCATGTAAGTTTCCACCTTTCCTGTACTGCATTGCTTTTATCTTAGCATTTGTCCTTTTCCTTTCATCAACCATGTTTTGTTCACATTTTTTGCTATCTAGTGTTTACCGTTTTTTTTTTGTCGAATTTGTGCCTGGTTGACTGACTTCGCCTCGAACGCGATAACTTGTGAGGAAAAACCATACTGTAGGGCCCCAAATGTGACAACAATGTGTAAGTTTCATATTCATGTCAATTAATTTAGGACAGCACCAGTATCACCCAGTTCGGGCCTTTAGATTTTTCGTTCGATCCTTGCTATTAAAGAGGTAGTATCATGGTAATTAGCCGCTTTATTTTGACCATAAATTTACCAAATCAATCTTCAGTGACTTTTTCATCAGCCCGACATTTTCAAGCTATAAGCAATGAACAGTTTCATCTTGGCTACGCGTAACCAAAAACACTTAAGAATGCTTTCTGTGAGCAAAAATAGCCGTTTTGAAGAAAATGTGGCCATTAATTTTCGTTTACCGTGGGAGAACAGGTCTTCTTTGCTTTCCAGATTTTTACTAGCAATCCATGTCACCGCCCCTTTAAGTAGCATTTGATCTGCCTATGATCATCTGTAGTTCAAATTTCTTTCGTATAATAAGGATCTTAATAACGCATTTTAGAGCTACAGTTATATTTAACGCCCACAAAGAGATAACTTTAAAGATGAAATGTCTATAATCAAAGTGCCAGTGTCGTTACTCGTGGATATGAAAGTTACCGCGATTGTTTAAAATTGGCAGGCTGAAGTTTTCTTTATGCATTAGTCAGTGTGATATAACAGCTGGATAATTGTGTAACAGCAAGAGGACTCTCTCTGGTATGCAACTAGATACCCAAAAAGATGCATGTATGTGAGGTGATCCCCTTTGGTGGAATTCAACCGTGTAAAATAGGTGTACTATTTCTCCAGCAGGCATAACATTACTCTTTAACACATCTATTATATAGAGCTCTACCATGTGTTTAAAGTTTCTAGCACAGGTGACGGGGTCTGTTTGAACAAGGTCTGATTTTTTTTGCCAGGTCATATTGTTAACGTCATCATGCAGGTTAGGCAAGTAGAGCAGATCCATTCAGTATTATTAACACTTTTTGCGCCAGTTAATCATTCCTGCTACAAACCTTGTGGATATGTATCACTATATTTGATACTGTTACACTTAGAGACAGATGATCTGAACCATAACTGATCACAGCAAGTGCATATATATTCAGGGCCATGTGTTATCTTATCCTGAAAAGACTGAATTACTTTTGGCATGGCATGTCTAATAGAGTCTTGACCTTGACAAATTTCAGTCTGGTTTAGACTTGAGCTCTGCATAGCTTTCCTTAAATGGTTCTGTGCTGTTTTGTTTAGTTCTCTGATACTGTATGTTCTGGATTGGACGCTTCACCCTTATGAAATGTTTTTCATATTCCCTTGATGATTCAAGCAAGCAAGGGCCCATTTACATATATCTTACCATATATCTTTGCCGTTTCGCATTGTTTTTCTTTTTGCCACTGCTTTGTAGAAACTACTACAGACACTCACATCATTTAAATTTTGGTTAAAATTAATCGATTATTACCTCTGAATAATTGTTGACATTGGTAACACTGCTGATTTCATAACATGAAATATTGTCCTTGTAATAATCTAACTGAACTGCTGAAACAGCAGTAACTCCCACCCCTCAATGGATTCATTTATATGTATTGTAACATTTAATGCATCGGAAACTGCTTGCACAAGAAGTGCATCACACCGTGTGTGTTGCCGCGACAACACACCCACAATTGCTCTGCAATGAATCCAATAAATCTTTGACGGTTGTTTCTGATGTATTCAACTCCAGCAGCATGCATGTTCATGTTATAGGAAGGACCATTACATAACTGGGAAAGAGAAGAAAAGAAGCATGAACCATTTGAGGTACATTCTAGCGCCTTTAATCTTTTCTGAGCTAATTGAGCCTGCCACAGTGCCATAGAGGGATTTCTCAGTACTGCATTAAACACTTAATGACTGGTCCCGAGGGAAACAGTTCATTTTGTTTCCCGAGAATCTCAATGTTTCCTTGAGGCGCAGCCAAGGGAAACATTGAGATTGGAGGGAAATAAAATGGACTGTTTCCCGAGGGTCCAGTCATTAAGTGATTTGTTTTATAGCACAAAAAGAAAACGTGCAACGGCAACGGCAACAGCAACGGTGGTCGACGGTCAACATTCGCAGGTAACAGTGCACTGTTACCCTCTGACGTCATAGATTTTGCACTGATGCCCACTCAGAGACTTTTGGCGGGAAACAGTTTATTGTTAGATGTCATGTGTCCTCGAAGTAACCAATGAGAGCGCACGCTGCTGGGGGAAAAATTCAGCTATATAACAAGTGTACTTGTTCCATGAGCAACAGTGCCTGGGTTCGATTAAATGTCTCCTGATATCAATAGCTTTTCTCTTGATAGACAACAACTATTATTTGTTGAATGCTTGGTAACAGATTGATCTTGAATACACAATAGAACTGACAAGTCTTTTTTGTGTTTAGGATGGTAATAACATTTAAATGAAAATTAGAATCTCCTACTCTCGACGATTTGTTACGTCTGAGTTGCGGTCTAGGTTTAGACATTCTTACTGCAATATAATATTGTTTTCCAAAAGCAAGAGATAAACACTTTCTCAACTCAGACGAGCTCGGTTCGTTCTTCTTTAATGCACCATACACTATCTAATTACCTTGTCTTTATAAAACAAGCTCGACGTTAGCTCTATCGCAGGAGATTGGTACGGATTCCTCATGAGTTTCCTTACATAATCAATGACCGAGTTCGCACACAAGTACTAGTGTCTGGAAGCATGGGTTGCTTGGTTGCCTCACTGTTTTTCATGTTACTGATGTTGTTCAAGTTGGATTCATATGACTTTGATGACTCATAGCTTGCAGAACTTCGTGACAGCTTTAATAAACATTGGTATAATGTTCTTCGTCTCGTGCAGAGGTCACGTGTTCACGCACATACGCAAATATGAATCGTTGAAAGAAGCTGTCGCTTTTTTGTCAAATTCAAACCGAGGATGACCGAAGGTTTTCGGTCGAAACGTCTTTACCAAGTTTTTTGAGAACGTCGTTTGACGTTCAAATAAGTCAGTGTCCAACATTTCTTATAGTCATTATGCAAATTCCTGACTGCAATTTCAGCATATTTCGTTTAAACATTGGTATACTTTCATAGCTTCGATGTCACTTTCCAAATGGAAGTCACCTTCCAAATGGAATTTATTATTCCCCCCTGAGCAATCCCCTAAGATTGACAGAGACTGTCTTCTCACCATGTGCCTGTCGATTGCATTTCGACATGTGTATTAAAGTCTACGAGTTGGTAAGTGAAAGGCGGCGCACAATTAATTGCACCAATGTGTACTTGTTCAGGATCTTTTGCTTCACATTCGAAGGACGCCATTTCTTTAATTCTTCAGTCTCTTGCTTCTAAATGCAGCAGAAGGTGCTCAAACACTTACGTATAAAAGCCACAAACAGCAATGGCGGCGCACAAACTAGCGAACAGGAAGTCACAGCTTTCTAAGCTCTGTTGTGATTATCCATCCTGATTGGCGAACTAGATCGAACTTCCGGTTACGCAGGAGTGACAATTTAATTTGCATAAAGATTCTCACCACTCGTGGATATATCCAAGAGTAAAAAGGAAAGTTAAAGCCTGCTACGGGCCTAGTGGCCCATCAAGCCGGCGCTTATCTCCGGTTACTATAGCATGAAGCGACTAGGTATATTTCTACTCCCAACTGGATGGGATGCTAGTCCATCGCATGGTTTCCCCCAGCATTACATTTGCCGGTACCCATTTATACACCTGGGTGAAGAGACGCACTGTGAGAGTAAAGTGTCTTGCCCAAGAACACAACACAATGTCCCTCGAACCAGGACCACTCGATCCGGAGTAGAGCTCACTAACCGTGAGGCCACCGCGCCTCCCAGATGAAATGTCTATACCAAGCGGCAGGTACAAAATACAGGTCACAGGTCACAGGACATTGATTTACCAATACAGAAAGTATCCTAAACATTCATAAAAGCTAACTTTAGGCTAAGGTTACCTTTTATGAATATTTAGGATACTTTCTGTATTGGTAAAAAAACTTGGATTAAGAAGATCCACATACCTAACTTGCGACAGCAAATGAATGCAGCTAGAACAAATATTGTTATAGCTTCCCACAAAAAAGAAACAAAGACGGCTGCGAAGCCCGCTTTATCCATTGTAAGCGTGATTAACTGGGGCCAGAATGATAATAATAATAATACTTTGGAATTTACATCATCCTAGCGTTGACAAATAAACGGCAACCAGTGAGAGCTGGTAAGGAGTTAATAAAGCTGTTGCTTTACTTGCACGGTGTACGAAGGAATACAAGAATTCTGTTTTATGCACCGATATTACCATTCGGAACTGGGGTTTATGTGCCCTGTTGAAGGATGTGAACATGCTTGCACTTATCTGGACAATTTAAGCAATTGTCTCTTGCAGCAGACACTTGAAAAATTCTGATGGCTTCAACGGGATTCGAACCTATGACCTCTGTGATGCAGGTGCAATGCTCTACGATGCCGCATTGATTCGTCGAGTTTCAGTTCATGGGAACAAATGACCTGCTCCCCACTGTGTGGCTTCATAGCTCAGTTGGTAGAGCATCGCATCGGCATCGCGGAGGCAGAGGTCAGGTGTCTGCTATAAAAGACAATTGCTTAAATTGTCCATGGAGATAAGTGCGAGGATCACTTCTCTATTTTGTCTATAACTCACACTTCAAACATACATTTCCTTTCTTCAGAGAAAGAAAGTGATGACTGGTTTGAACGAGATTCATCGCACTCAGACTGCATTGGTAAGAGAGACAGGCTTCTTGCACAGTGGTCAGCTGTTTTTACAACTATACGAAACATTTCAGCACAAATTTCGATCAGGTGAGGTTTCACGGGTACAAGTTAATATAAATTAACGGTTTGTCCCATGCAGTTTCATTCCCACCCCTGCACGAGACCGCCATAAACAAGTCCCCACCCCACCCCGTAATTAAGAACTTGAACTTGAACTTGAACATGGACATGCCCAGGTTAATAGCAGCTGGTATAACTGAAAACCTTCTTCTCCTTAACAAAGGATAAATATTGTAAATAATTGCATTTCAAAAGCAGAAAGGAGGTTGTCATGAGCAACAAGTTACAAAGTTCATTCAAAGACTATTTGCGACTTGATCGGATTTTTAATGAAAGTCTGGTCTGGTCTGGATATTTATTTACCATCGGATTTACAGAGTCGCTCGTACCAAGCTAATTTCTCCTAGCACTCCCCACTACAACATTGACAACACACCAGCGAAAGACCAGGCCACAACACCAGGAAGTACGTGCCCTACTCTTTACGATTAGTGCGTGGGCTCTTTTCAGCCTAATACCATCGGTTCCATGAGTGAAGATGCAGGAGACGGGACCTACGGTTTATCGTTCTTATCCGAAAAGACTAGAACATCTAACCATTTGCAGATGTCATTGCAAAGACATTGAGTTCTCCTCAGTTATTGAAAAAAAACAAACATCCAGCTGAAGGTTGGTCCGGTCTGGGGCTCGATTCCAGAACTTCCCGCACAGTAGCCTGAGCTAACCGGTTGGCAGTAAGGTCAAAGCATCTACCTGGCTAGGGTAATTTTTAATCTTTTATGTTTTGGTGGATTCCCCCGAATGTTTCAAGTCTCTGATCTGGAACTTGACTCAGAGTATCGTAACAGAGTTGTGAGTTCCAAGCCTGTCAAAGAATACTTACTGATGAAACCAAGGTATCAAAAGTTCGTAAAACGAACAAATTTCTCCGCCCATTAGACCTAAAATGTAATTCCGTAACATTCATTCTTAATTAGTATAATCCGTTCATTTTTCGCCCTAAAGTCTATTTCTTATTCAGGTATGTATACTTGAAGGCGTTTTGAGGTAAACGTTTGGAGGAATTGGCTCAAAAAGTACGGAGAAGGGAGATTTAGCCCGACCAAACTCAAGGGAAACTTAAACGTCCTAGCGACGCAATGGCACGCTAGAGCGACAGCAAACAAAAAAATAAAAATTGAGAATAGTCACGAGAATTTAATTCAGAGACACGGTGTTGTGCACCATATAGCACTAGAGCAGTATTGAGCAGCAGCACCCTTGACACATTATTCGCAGATTGGGGAGAGATGTGATGGTCTGACGGCATGGGAAGGCCTAGTGAATATGCAGACTGAAGGAAACAACAAAGAGAAAGGTATCCACATATCACACCATGTAAACGTGCAACAGTGTAGAGCGAGACGAATATTAACGGCAGACAGACAAATGGACAGAAAATATACTACAGCGCATTAAATGCATCTTTGTTCTCAAAGTTAAGGATTAACTTCACTCGGGTCTCAGAAGTTAATAAAGGAGCATAAATCTATGCCACCTATACATTTTAAACAGTTTCCTTGAACGTTCAGGGTGGCTGTGCGGTTGATAATTGTAACGTCTCCCTATTTGACTCAAAGGCGGCGCAGGGCCATTACATGATCGAGGGGCAAAGTATTCCACACCATTTCCACACAGCTATTTATGACCCCTAATTCCAATGGGTTGGTATTCGTGCGATTGAGTTGAAGGTTAGGGTCTACTATATCTGATGTTTGTTTGTTTTGTGTCCATTGTTTTCTTCAACCAATCTAATCTGTGGCTTTAGTATTCTATGTGTACCTGAAAGAGCGCATAGGCCAAACCAAATTTCTCAGCTGCTTGATGTGGCACCTTGTTTGAGGACGAAGCTCCGTAAGACTAAGACATACACTTCCGATGAATTTAAGATAAAGATATCAGCGAATATGACCAATCCATATATTTCAACCCACGAAATTAGCATTGTTAAAAAAGTGACAAAAAGTCTCTTTCTCGGTAAAGTGATCACAAGTATGCTCATTCCGTGACGCACATTCACATTAGCTTGCACCTTGTTTGTTCTTTTTTTTGGCTTCTTTAGTCATTTCCGGTTGTTGTGTAACTAGAGCTTGTGACTCTTCCTCGCGTGAAGATAACTCTTTTTTCTTCTTTATTAAGACCTCTTTGCGCTGCCAATTGTCTACAGCCTTTCGCGCAGCCTCTTCTAAGCTTTTGACGCTGTCCCAACGTAGTAAAGAAGTTTTGGGCTTGACATCATGTAATGTCTTCATCGGCTCAACCCATGATACTTCTTTTACTTTAGTGACCCGTCTGAGGGGAAATCTCTGCTGAATATCACGAGGGGTCTCTCCACTGTAGTTCCTCGGGTTGATATTGCATCCGGATTTAATCAACAACTGTGAAATGTCAGAAAATCCATAGAGAGCGCATAGATGAAGAGGAGTATTTCCCTCGGCCTCGTCTGGCAAATTCACAATCGCCTTGTTTTCAAGCAATAGCTTGACGAGAGGTACGTCCTTTTGGGTGACTGCTTTATGAAGAAGGGTTTCTCCCGAGTAGTCTACAAAATTCACAATCGCCTTGTTTTCAAGCAATAGCTTGACGAGAGGTACGTCCTTTTGGGTGACTGCTTTATGAAGAGGGGTTTCTCCCGAGTGGTCTACAAAATTCACAATCGCCTTGTTTTCAAGCAATAGCTTGACGAGAGATACGTCCTTTTGGGTGACTGCTTTATGAAGAGGGGTTTCTCCCGAGTGGTCTACAAAATTCACAATCGCCTTGTTTTCAAGCAATAGCTTGACGAGAGGTACGTCCATTTGGGTGACTGCTTTATGAAGAGGGGTTTCTCCCGAGTGGTCTACAAAATTCACAATCTCCTTGTTTTCAAGCAATAGCTTGACGAGAGGTACGTCCTTTTGGGTGACTGCTTTATGAAGAGGGGTTTCTCCCGACTGGTCATTAAAATTCACAATCGCCTTGTTTTCAAGCAGTAGCTTGACGAGAGGTACGTCCTTTTGGGTGATTTCTTTATCAAGAAGGGTTTCTCCCGACTGGTCTTTAAAATTCACAATCGCCTTGTTTTCAAGCAGTAGCTTGACGAGAGGTACGTCCTTTTGGGTGATTGCTTTATCAAGAAGGGTTTCTCCCGAATGGTCTTTAAAATTCACAATCGCCTTGTTTTCAAGCAGTAGCTTGACGAGAGGTACGTCCTTTTGGGTGATTGCTTTATCAAGAAGGGTTTCTCCCGACTGGTCTTTAAAATTCACAATCGCCTTGTTTTCAAGCAGTAGCTTGACGAGAGGTACGTCCTTTTGGGTGACTGCTTTATGAAGAGGGGTTTCTCCCGAATGGTCTTCAAAATTCACAATAGCCTCATTTTCAAGCAATAGCTTCACGAGAGGTACGTCTTTTTGCTTGACTGCTTTATGAAGAGGGGTTTCTCCCGAATGGTCTTCAAAATTCACAATAGCCTCGTTTTTAAGCAATAGCTTCACGAGAGGTACGTCTTTTTGCTTGACTGCTTTATGAAGAGGGGTTTCTCCCGACTGATCTCGAATATTCACATCTGCCTTGTTTTCAAGCAATAGCGTGACGAGAGGTACCTCCTTTTGGGTGACTGCTTTATAAAGAAGTGTTTCTCCTGCCTTGCTTCTCAGTTTGGTGTGAAATCCAGCATTAACAAGCAACTGTGAAATGCTGAAGAAGCTTTGACGAACAGACAACAACAGCGGCGCATTTCCCTCATTGTCCTGAATATTCACGTCAGCTCCATGCTCCAAAAGCAGTCCAGTCACCACATAATTATTGCTAGAAGCTGCAGAAAGCAAAGGTCCCTGTTTACCTGGGGCTGTTTGAGCATTTACGTCTGCCCCAAGATCAATCAGGGTCTTGGTTAACACACCAGAGGACATCCCGCTCGCCAACAGCAATGGTGTGATGTTGCTCTTTGCAGCGACATTGACATCAATACCATCATTCAAAACGAGCTCAATCACCTTTTCTACATCACCGCTCTTGGCGCACGAGTGCAGCTCATTTAGTGTTTCATCAATCTCAACCAATCTTTGGTACAGTGTTTCAATATCAGCATGACCTGGTTTTCTGCAATCAAGGGCTGATAGAATATCAACTGCTGATTTGCTGCGGAAAATGGACGCGTTATTACTTATTGTTTGAGATTTCATCTCTTCCACAAAGTTCTCTAGATAGGTGCTTGCTTTATAAACACTTTCATAGTCTCCTTGTAAGACAGCTGCCTGTAGTAGATTAAATCCTGAATGGCTGTCCGTACGCAATAAAGCCCTTTTTGTAGATGTCCTGAGACTGAGCTGCAACAAAACGTTGCAAGCATCAATTAACTTCGTAAAGACAGTATTACGCCAAGGATAACGAGGCCCATGGAAGCTTTTCCTTTGAATTAGACTTTTTGATAAAAGCCCCCTCTACCTCCTTTGGGACATTTATGCATCTCAGTTGACCATCTCTATTTTAGTTAGGAAAATGGTTTGAGTTTGGTTGAAAAACCAGTTTACAGTTTTCGTATTTTAGTGACGTATTTACATTCGGCGGAACTAACCTGCAAGAGGCAGTGACAGAATGTAAATATTAGTGAACTTAAGCGCGTGCGTTTTTGAGACGCGGACGGAACCGGAAGAGAAAAGCTTAGAGAAAGCCTTAGTTAAAGCCTTAGTTAAAGACCTTTTCAGTTGTTTTGCCTCATTCAAGGTGACCAGTTGCTAACCCTGTGTACAATAGTACAATGGGTCATTTGCAGCTGGCGATCACTTGGTACAAAAACCGCCATACTGGAGAGCAAATTGAGCACTAGGTTATCTAAAACAAAGAAAATTTCAATTACGTTGGTTTGGTTTAGATGTTCCTGTGTGCAATTTGCTCTCCAGTACGGTGGCTTTTGTACCATGTGATCGCCAGATGCAAAGGGCCCATTTGCTAACCAGACGTGTGGACATGAGAACTGTTTGACTAATATCCGGAGGAGGTCATAGAAGTAAGTGTGCAGATAATTTTACTGGGTCGTTTCTTGTAATTTTTCTATTAATTTTCTACATTTGTAAGGCCGCGCATTTACGGACCTTTTACTCTACATTTCAGATCGAATTTGTTGTAATTTATTACAATACGATTCTCATCTTCTTATTTGGCGTCTTTGGTCAACGGAACGAGGGTTTTGAACTGTTACAGTTCTAGCGTCCAATAGACAGCTAATGTGCCGTGTTGAGGTTGGACTGTTGTAATGTACTCATCTCAGCTCTCGAACTTTGAAAAGTTTTTTTTTACTAACTTAAGGCTTTTTTGTTGATTAAAATGCACCTAAACTCAAGTATCTTTCGTTCCTTATATAAATCAATATATAATTCAATCTGCTTTCGTCGCTCTTGTATTTCATTTATAGTCGTAAGTTAGGGAGGGAGCTCATGGTTTCTTTCCTCGCCGGGACAAAAATTTCTTATATTCGAGTGATAAATATTACTTCAGATCCTTTAACCTTATACATATGTGCAACGTTTTTAAGATTGCCTTTCTTTTCTTTTTTTTTTCTGAAAATATAAATAAATGAAATGAATGAAAATGAAAATGAAAATGTCAGCATTGTTGCCCAGAATTTCGCTTTTTCTGTGCCGTGCAAGCCACGTAAACTTGGCAGAACTAGCAGTAATTTGGACCCACGTCCGTGATGTGAGAGCCATGGGTCTATTCTTGATTTTTCGTCACAAACTGCTTTGCATTCCTGCAATTTGTGACGTAAAATCGTGAATAGACCCATGCCTCTCACGTCACGGTCGTGGGTCCAAATTACTGCTGGTTTTGATAACTTCGCGCATCTTGCCCGGCAGATGAGAAGAGAAATTTTGAGGTGAGAATGTAAAACATGTTTGCTTTTTTGCGGGGAGATTAATATAATTGCCAAAAAATATTTGAGTTTAGGTGCACTTTAAGGTTTGTTTATCTTGTAATCACCTCTCTCTCCCAGAGGTTGATGCGCCTTAGTTTTGTAAGTTATTTAGACAGCAGCAAACACTCAGGCTCTCAGCTCGAGCTGCGCACTCATTCCTGGGTACGAATCGTGAATATAGATAGGGAAAAATAGTCTCTTACATCTAATACGCCCTACACTGACAATATGGCCTGACGATAAAAAATGCTCCAGGGGAATACAAGCGGTTTTTATGGAATTTAGTGCACTAAATTTATTTATTGAAGCTAACTTGGCATTGCTTGCCCTACTCCACCCAACACCCTACTCCACCCCCCTAAAAAGACACAACAAGAAAGATAGAGACAGCAAATTAATTCCGCGCAAAATTCACCTTCTTGTCTTATTGCCTTAAGTATTTCTCGCAAGATGGACAAATTTTAAATAACTTACTGGTTGCTGAAGACTTGGTTTTGCATCGTGGTCCAGGAGCAGCTGAATTATTGACTGATGATTGCAGCGTTCAGCTTTCTGCAGAGGAGTGAACTGAAACTAAAGAAGAGAAAGAGAAGTTAATCCGCCACTTGAATGGTTTTATTCACTCTTGTCTTCCTTTTAATGATTATTTCATGCATTTGCATTATTTGAGAACTGCAGTAGTACTATGGGACCGTATAAGCCACTTTTGAACTTGGCTTCTGATTGGTCCATTCAAATTTTTAATGAGATGCACCGGTCTCTCATTGATTGAAATGCTTATGACGCATCGGCCTATGGTTATGACATCACGGCGGCGGCCATCTTGTGGACCTTTCACTCAGGAGCGAGGCGATACCGATGTTTATTTCTTTGTGGACTTTGACCCCAAGCTCTTAACTAATCAGAATCCTCCCTTTCACGTGTGCACGTGATAATGGCCGCCACCGTGACGTCATACCCATTTCAACCAATCAGAGGCCGATGCATCTCATTAAAAATTTGAATGGACCAATCAGAAGCCGAGTTCAAAAGTGGCTTATACGGTCCCATAGTACTACTAACTGCAGTGGCAGGGTTCACTCGATACTATACATGTAAATATTCTTCATTCCTCAAATAATTGCGACATGAACGATAACATCATCTCACCGAACCTGCGAACTTTTGAAAGAGCTAAGAACACAGTAAAGCCTACGGCCTCACCGGATAAGACCCTCCTATCTGTATAATTTTTTTTATATCCTTCCAATAATACTACGCCTCATCCAAAGTTAATGGGAAATGGTCTAAGGGTGCATTGAAGATCAACTGAAGACTCACTAAATATGCTCACATCGGCAAGTTTACGGCTGCCAATGATCATAAATATGACAGCAATTTTTATACTTAAAATGACGTTCTTATGTGTCATTGTGGTACTTAGTGAAAAGTAGTAGCAATAGGCTAAGAGGGACATCAACTGGGAGTCAACTCTTGTCTTCCTTCTTACCCTGTCTAAGGCATTGACATCTGCATTATGATCTAGCAAGAGCTTGACTACAGATTCATGTCCATACCAACAGGCAAGGTGCAGCGGTGTTAACAAAAACTGGGGAAAGAAAACAATGTAAAACCAAGATATAAATTCTGGTGTCCAGCTCTGCGTGAAAGTGATGATAAGCAACATTGCTAAGAGAACGCAATTTGGGCTTCACCCACATTCACTTTGTTATGATCTCACTAGCAAACTCGTGTGAAAGTTAAAGGAAGATGATCAGGGCCATGGATTGTAAGTTTTAATACTGCCAAGTGTTGCCCTTTCTGACCGTCTTTTAAGGAATACATGTAAGTATGTTCTAACCCCACGCACAAATGGCTAAGCAACCTTGGGCTAGATAGTATATTTATTCAGTGAGTTATGCAGAAACTTAACTGAAAATAAGATACTAATACAAATCTCTTGAAGAACCTGATCTCTTTCATCAACATTTGCACCATTCTTCGGGTGCGTGTTGACCTCCTCATATTGTCCATTGATTGACGCCCTGTGAAGAGCACTTCTAGATACCTAGTGAAACAAAATGTAGAAAATTAACACAGTGTTATCTCTCCAAACAAATGAAATAGTCTTGTGATCAAATACTACATATTAACTGACCTGTACTATTGTTTCGTAGAACATTCTTGCAAGGTACATTAATTTTTCAACATGACTACGTGGTAAAAGTCGACAGATGCCAGTTTAGAATTTCAAGGCCTCAGACAGTGCCAATGAAAAAATAGAAGCACTGTTTTGATAAACATCGGTAAAAACAGCTGGACTACTTTATAAACAACAGAGTTAAGAACAAGATAATAATGCTAAGTTAATCTGCAATCAATGTGTCCATGGTCTCCCTTGTAACAAGATTAAAACGATGAAAATGTTCCTTTTATGCTGTCGTGGGAGTCTGCAATGAAGGGACTGATCTCCACACACTAGTATTCTTAAGTTTCAGTTTGGCTGGGGATTTGAACACTGTCAAAGGTAATGAGATTCTAAGGTGATTACATTCCTGGTAAAAATCCACCTTGGTTACAGACCAGTTTTGCTTAAAACAGTTTTTTTTTTTTTTATGGCGAACTTACTTTCGCCTTTCCCATTCTCATAGCACAGCTCGTGTCCTGTTCCTTGACCTGATGACAAACAAAAAATAATGCAAATATCTTGACACAAGGAATGCATCCATGACTTCAAACTGGTATTAAATGCTTTTCTGTGACCTTGTCAGGGTTAAAGGAAACTTCATAGAACACGTAACGTCAACTTGATCTCCTGGCAAATCAAACTCAGTTTGAGTTACCTACCGGTATTCTAAATTATTTTGATGCACTTATTAAGAACATAATGCCTGTCACACATGTGGCCTCTCTTTATTACTGGTAGAACCTAACACTAACACTTATGAGAACACTACAATCCATTTCCCTAATCAGAAGTGAGGGAGCACTTTTCAACAAATACACACCCCCAAATTTTTCACAATGTCAATTGTGAAGTCATTTTCAACTTATTTTGCCAAAACGTTTCATTAAGCTAATTCACATTCTCCTGTACTTTCATTCTCTTTCGTATAATGCTCCGCCCTGTGGGGTTCAGATTGCATTTTCCTCGGCTTGGTACCAGGTCAGCACGGTTCAAAGGTCTTTGTTATGCAAATAATTAAGTACAGTATTAAAGGACCATGTGGCCTTTCACAAAGTGTCCTTTTTTCGTGTACTACAGTAGCCAGGTCATCATGCCAAAGGACCAGACCAATTTGACTGTGATTTCGCAGTCTGCACACAGCTATCCTCAAGTAGGTGGATGTTTAGCAAATTGTTATTCCATTTGGAGCGATCTCACGTCTGATAGCATGGTTGCTTTAGCTGTACTTACGCCCTAGTTTTGCAGTCATACTGCTTTTGTTGCAAAATTAAAGTACTCATTAGACATTTTATCTTGTTGGCGTTATTTTCGCGCTCAAATGTCTCCTGAATTATGCAATCTGAACCCAGCAGGGAGGAGCATTATATGAAGGAGAATAAAAAACTAAACAAAGGTTACTTACCTGCAGGATAATTGTGATTCTCCTAGTATAATGCGCAGCAGCAGCTAGGGGTTCAGATCCCTCCCTTCTGTCAATTTGCTCTTCTCATATTCAGCTTCCCATTGTACTTTATTTGCATAACAAAGATCTTTGAACCGTGATGACCTGGCACCAAGCGGAAGAAAATGCAATCTGAACCCCTGGTGCTGTGCATTATACTAGGAGAATCAATTATCCTGCAGGTATAAAGTAACCTTTGTTTCTTTCCCTCAATGCCATAAAAAACTACATTTGATTTAGGATGTGAAGAAAGCCGACAAGGAACCTTCAATACCAATTACTTCAAGCTGAATAGAATTTTTCATCAAGATATACAATCTAAGACGTTGGAAGAATCAAGAATATCACGAACAACTCTGAAGAGACTCAATTACCACAAAAATTAATGATTTGGAAATGATGATTGTATGGAAAAATTTAATAGTGTTCCAAACTGGAGTTGGAACCTTTAAATTCTTGGCAAAAACCATGAAGATATACATGTAAAGTTTTAAAAGAAATCGATAATAGGGGCCATAAATCAGAATTTATTTCATATTCATTTACATGCAAAGGCATAACAAGACTCTTGGAACGTAAATGAATGCCAATGAAGAGCTTTTCCACAAGATTGTCCTTTCAGAACAAATAGAAATGTATCTTTGTGAGGGATATACATTTTCATGGCGGTCAACGCATAAAACGCCAAACCTCCAAATCCAAACTGCAAGACTGAGGATACCATTTTGTTACACCACTTACAGTATACAAGTTTCATGCATGCCAGGATAAAAATAAACATCCGTTTTTTTCCTTTTGTTTGTTCGTTTGGGTTCTTTTTTTGCATTCTAAAGATTTAATCTTTCGCTTTTTCAAAATTATGTATATTTTTCTTTGCACACATACCCATGCATTTTTAAGAAAATTATTTAGATTTTAATACTTCCTGTTATCAAATAATGCAAGGAACTTACAGCCGTGTAATCTGCAGATGTATTTATTTCACTTGTGCTGGATCTCTGATTAAGTAA
>NC_090876.1:12896891-12904391 GCF_036669935.1 Montipora foliosa
CTTGGTACAATTGGAAACCGAGCCAATTACATTATATAAATTGTTGTAACATAAGAAGAGTGCTTGGAAGCTATGTATGTTATGTGTATGTTATCTCTTCACAGGTATTTTAATGTACGTAGGGTTTTAATGTGAACTTAACATACCGGTACCTGCAAATTATTGCTCCTTCTGCCCATCAATAAAATGCTTCTATGTATTGCAGGGGGCTTAGCTTGCAGCTAGATGGCAAACTTTGTGGGGAATGACTGACCATACATTGGTGCATATGCATTTGCAGAAAGGAAATTGGCAAAGGGAGAACTCCTCTCTCAGCTAGCTCACACTGGCACTGTTAAAATACTTCTCCTACCTCCAAATTCATGCAAAGAATGTTCCTTTCTAGATGTCACAGCAGGCTTTGAATTTGGCCTTATCTCATTTGCATCCATTCCTGTAAAGACCAAATAATACATAAATTTATAAAGTTCTAATTGTGGAAAAAATAATCCTTTCTGCTTATTTAAAAGTCCTAGCAAATGGGCATTTCCTTTTTAGATATGAATTATTTTTAAATTAACCATTTTGCTGCAAGGTCTATCACTTTCATACAAAACTGATGTCCACTTTTAGCAAGGTTCTGCCACCTTCTTTTATATCTGCATGATAATCAATTGATGTTGAGAATGTAAGTTAGAGAGGTCCACTCCTTTTAATCCATGCAACATCCATTCTGTTTTGTTAAAATCCTAAATGATTACTTATTTTAAAAAAGTACTTTTACCTGTTTATGGCAGCATTCACTGTTAATGAATGTGGTCAGTTTCCTGTTACCCTTTCAGGAAATGTTGGAAGATATTCGACTTTTAATGTATGTCTCATTGTAAATACATGTACATGTAAGGAAAGCCACAGTTTGCTTTGCCTTGTGCAAAGTACCATATTTATATCAGACAAGTGGTTTTTAATTTAGCATTAATAAAATAATTTAATTTCTAGCCAAGATTAGTCTACAGCTAAAACAGGAATAAACTAGCAGAAGAAAGGAAAGGCTATTATGCCTTCCAAACAGTTAACATGAAGTTAATAATATTTGGTAGTTGTAAAAACGAATCCTGATATGCCCACCAGTCCTGTCACTTACAGCATATTATTCTGCCACCAATTAAAAATAGTAAATTTAATTCAAGCAGTATCCCATTGAAGTCTAATAAATTTTTTTTGTGACAATTTAACATACTGTACCACAATAAATTATTACAAATGACAGACGCTCTTGATACTAATTGTCTCATCATTAGGGTGTGGAATCAGTTAGTGACAGTGATCATTCAGTCAAGTTGTAATCTCTTCACACTGAATTTGATACTACAAGTGTAGACCGCTGCTGTTCATTCAGAGGCAATAAAAAAGTATTGTTGACCTGCCTGTTTCTGTCACAACTCAATCAGCAATTCTCCCCTGAGTTCTTTAAGCTTGCTTGCACAATGGAAACAAGCAACTTGACTGACTGTGAAGGAACTACTGGTCAGTCTACTCCTACCAAGTTGCACTAGTATTTTCCCTGGCAGATTATAGTCAACCATCATTTTGTCTTAATTGTCTTTCAACAGTCCTGTGTAACTGAAGGCCTGTTTGGGGTTCAGGCCCCAGTTGTTTAAACGATGGATAGCGCTATCTGCTGGATAATATTAATCACTATGCAGTGGATAAGTCAAAGCGAAACCAACCGCGCCATCCAATGGACAGCAACTGGGGCCAGGTTGCTCCCTCTTCCTTAGGTCAGTAATGATGCCCTCTCTACATTTGCAGATGTATGCTCTTTAACTTCCTACTAAAAAGTTCAGGACTAACATTTTACTAGTACAATCTCTACAATGAAGCTTTCTGATATACCTACTGTAAGAGAGCATAATAACTAAAGTAATGGCTTAATTATGCCTAATTACTCATGTTTGCTGTGCTGTGAACCAAAACATTCCAGCTTGCTTAACCATTAAACGCTAACTTCTACACCTTTAGTTGTGCTTGTACCTATTATGCCTGCTGTCACGGTTTAAAGGATTCACTGACTACTGGTTGAGAAACTTAAAACTCCTGGAATATTCACAGTTTATGTTATTGCAGCAGTATACATGTAATTTATTGTGTTTACCCAACTTGTGTTGTTCTAATGTTTGCATCAATATTTTAACATTATGATAATTAATTTTTCCCTTCATTTGGGAAAAGGTACAATGAGGCAATATTTGAAACTGTTGTACTGCCCCACAGAGGACAAGGTGGCTACCCGAGGAACTGAGTCATGATCAGTTTTTGAAGCTTCAAGCTTTGAATTTTGTAAGTGGAGTGAAAGGCCTAATTCAACGATTCACCCGCAAGCCCTGCTACGTGTATTTGGAAGTGGATAGGGCTTTCAATAGAAGCCGGCTTACATGATCTCCAACTTCTTCAAAAACAAACCTCTCAAAAAAATACCATGGATAAATTGATACATTATTTGCATCCTTACAAAAACAAATTAAATGGATTAGCTGAGATACTTAGATAACTTATCATCGTGACAAAGGCGTTAAAAAAGGATAACTGCAGAAAAAGTTAAGTGTTAAGTATGTCCAAACATGTCCTTTTTCAGTCTAGGCTTGTTGGTTATTCAGTTTTAAATACGAACTTTGTTTTTTGGTTTTTTTTAACGGCTTTGTTGCGGTGACTATATGAATCTATTTTATTTGTTTTTTTGAGGCTGTGAATAATGTATCAATTTATCCACTGCAATTGTTTCTTATAAATAGGTTTAAATTCAAATTGTGCAACTCAAAAGCTCTTAAAATGTTTACAGGCTAACCACTCATAATTTACTCAAAAGTTCAAAGAATGTTCGAAATTTGCCTACACATGTCTTGAGAATTAATTTTGTGTACAAACTGTATGTTTCTTCGTTTCGTGTGTGTTTGTGATCAATCGCGACCAACACGCTTTCCACCATTGTTAGCAGTATCATCATACTAAAAGTTAGCTTCGCTTTCACGTCGGCTGTTTAATAAAGATGGAGGCAGCCAAGCATGGCCAGACTGAATGGACCTCTTTAGCGTGTGAGTTTTGTTTTCCCATTTCAGACCATGTGATGTTCCTCAAGGGAACAGTTTCTTTCAAATGTCATCTTATGCATGTGGATATGTACGTAATAATGCATAACTTATGAAAAAAACAAAAGGAAAAATTCCCTTGCAAACATCACATGGTCTGAAATGGGAAAACAAAACATACAATCTAAAGAGGTCCCCTGTTTGCACTCTTTCTAAAGAAAAGGTATTTTGAATAAATGTTACTTTCTATATAGTTTTCTCAGAAACACTGCAGTATTTTCACTTTCTCAAACCCCCCTAGGGGAGGCAGCCTTACCGCTACCTTATTGTCGCTTCCCACTCTCATATAGGTAGACACCTACTGAAAGTGTTATTGAAAGCCATGGAATTGGGCCCACAAAAGATAGCACTAATCTTAAAACTACTCTAATACATGTAATTTATAGCACTATAATTTATAATTATGAAATGACAAAAGTATGCATTTCTCAGAAAAAGGCAATGTATTTAAATTAAGGCTAAACCTTTAGATTTTATTGTTCAATTATACAGGTACAATGTAATGCATACATGTATGCCGGTGTGCACACACATACATGTAAATGTTTATATTACCATTTTTTAATCTTGTACTGGTATATAATTATTATAAGTCTGCATTACCTAGCATTCCTGCAGAACTTTTTGGCCATATTATGTGTTACATGCGTTGCTCATGCGGAAATTACATCGGATTGTGCACAAAATTTAAAAAATTTATAAAACTAATAATTAGGCCTGTCCAATGTATTAACATAGTTATGGTACAAATCAGGACTCAAAATTGCGACCATTGAATTTTTGCTCTTTCCAATTAAAATATCTGGAGGAGTCGCCAATTTGCGACCAGCTTTCACCATTGAAATAAAAGGGTTAGCAGTTGGCATTTTGCCGAAACTTTTGCTAAATTATAAAATAAAACAATAAAAAAATATTTTGTTTCTCGTCATGCATTTTATTTGAATTTGGAGAGGTGGAGCAAAATAATTATTGCAATGTGGTTAAACCATTACACACATGTATTGCGGGCTCCTATTTTGTTTTGTTAACCCACTGGCAACAGACCTGGCAACACAATTCAGCACAAATGATTGTCTCTACAATTACAAATGATGCAATTTACTTTGCGACTATATCTTGTGGCTAAATTTTCATATGTTGTTGCATCTTTTTTTTTTTAATTCGAGCACAGGGTATGTTAATTATAATTTATAACATGGTGTACATGTAACTACAACTTGTAGTAGTGTCCAGGCTCATTGCCAAAAAATGCGTGGAACTTTCTCATCTTGCGAACAAAATGGCGTGTTTTCTTCAATGTCCAGGAAAATAAGCGTTTCAAAATAGTCAGTCTCTTTGGCTTTTATGTTTGTGACGATGGTAAGCAGCTGCTTTATCACTAATATCAGGCATTTCTTCTGTTTTATGCGGAAAATATTGTGATTATGCGGAGGATGCGGATTTTAGGGAATTATGCGGATCTGCATCGCCGCATACGTCAGATGTCATGGCATTCTAACTCATACACAACCACAAATAGCCTTTACAGTACATTCAAATGTACATACTTTTCAAGTATGATTAAATTTAATATGAGTTTTTAAAAAATACTTAAATAGGAGTTTGCTTCTTTTGGTGAAATTAAGTCAAGTGAAAAAAAAAAAAGAAAGAAATTCAGTATATCCTATGGTACATGTACAGGGAATCTTGGGTGTTCAATGAAGCTGTGAGATGCAAAACAGAAAAACTACTGTACCTTTCTCTTCACTGGAAGTTTTTCTTTGGCCTGCTGTCCTTGCATTTTTTCTGTATGAAATCACTGCACCTTGAGCCTGGCAAAATGGTCCTGGGATTGCAATAGGCTGTTCTTCAACCAAGCTATCTGCAGCAGACGCTTCACAAGTAGAGCTCTCTGATAAAGAGACCAAACTGCACAGTCATTGGATGATTCTCCCAATATCAACTTTGACTACTGATATATTTTTTTAAATACAGCAACTAGAGATTTACTGTATGTTGGAGCCATTCGGAAAGTGATTTTAGATCATGCAATGAACTCTTTTTTTTCCAAGGTTTAGGTATACTCAAAATATTCTCATTCTGGATGAAAACACTTCCTTATTGACTTTATTTACAGTCTATTAGTTTTACTTTTATTAGTGGTTAATAAGATGTTTACTCTAAACTTTTTTGCATAACATTATAACACATCCTCATTTTATACAGCTGGTGTATTACTGTGATTTTCATAATTCTGTGGAATCTCATCTTCAAGTGCCAATGACTAAGTACATTTTGGCTGCCATTAATCAAACAAAATCAATTGATGCATAACATAACCTACCAATCAGCATAACTGGTTCCCACCGTACATTCATAAATTTGAACTTTATGCGGATGGAAAGTGATGGAATATGTAGGGATCCTTTTACTGAAGAAACTCAATAATGGTATTCAGGTTGTGAACTAAACAAAAACTCCAAGTCACCTTTCTGGAGTCAGAGTCGATCTCCGTGCCTATGTTTGGAAATTTGATAGATGGAAGCCAAAATGAGGTTTGGTGCTTACCGCTTGAATTTGAAATTCTGCAGAATTATAAAAATTGCAGTAATATAATAATATTTAGCTTGTGTATTGTAAATTCCAGGATTATATGTATATGCCTCTCTTTCATCATCTTTGCAGACCTTCATGGACAACTATTTTGTAGTCATGTTTTACCTCCCTGTCATGATCCAATACTCTAATGGCCTCAGCAGCGGGCAACATAATAAACAGTTACTATTTAAAATTTTCAGGAATTAAAGGGAACTTTGCTTCTACCGTTTAAAGACCATGAACAATACACCGGCAATCCCCAAGGGAACCCATAAATTAGATGTACGCTTATCCTAGGGGCAAGAGCTTATTAATTAGGGAGGACAGCGCCAGTAATAATAACATTAGAACAAAGATCTTAACCTTTGGACAACATGCTAATCATTACTTTGGGTGACCACAACCACATGACAGGACAGAATTCTTGTGGTATTCTAAATCGCAATTGATGCTCTGTCTAAAAATGAATCTGCCCAGGGCTAACTTCCAGCCCACAGGACTGACAAAAAAGGCAAAAGGGCCTCTGGGAACAAAAACTTTAATACCAGATCATGCATATAGATATAACTACCATACCATGAACCATTCTCCATAACTTGTCAACAAATGCTTCACATTGTCTTTTCCAACAGTACTCCTGACCATAAGCTTCTCTCAATAATTTGCTTTCTTGAAGGCACACGCTGTTTCTAACACCGACACCCTCAATTGCTTCAGCCCATTTAACAGGATCATCTGAATCAACTATGCTGTATGCTTCCAAGGGAATGCTTTGTACTGCTCTTGCAAATCCTGAATTACTTCCCACAAGAACTGGTAAACCAGCTGATAATGCTTCAAGAGCAACGAGACCAAATCCCTCTGATTTTGAAGGCATGATAACAAGGTCGACTTCACTAAAGAGATCCCTCATTTTTGCACGACTCTGTACAAATTTCCACACTGTCAGCTGCTCATCAGTAATTCCACAGTTGAGAAGTCTTCTCCTGACCTCATCCTGCTTCCCATCAGGGGCACCCACAAACAGAAGATAATAACGTTTTCCTTTCAGGCGTAGATCAGCAAATGCCTTAACAGCAATGTCATATCCCTTCAGCTCAAAGTCCTCATCATCTCCACGCCCACACAACAACACCTTGAAATCATCATCACTCTCAACTTTGGCCTGTTGCACTAAATCCCCAAATTCCCTATTAAATAGACCCGGAACTATTTCAAAAATATCCTCAACCTTCTTACACCCCTGCAGATAGGAAGAATAAGCCTTTTTAAGTCTTGGTCCCACTGGAACAACAAGGTCAGCACATTTACAAAGATCAACCTCATCCCAGTGTATCTGTTCACCTCTTGAAGTAGGATTATCATACCCCTTATATTTGCTGAGGTCTTCTGGAGCAGTATGCACCATGTGCACCCATTTACACTTTTGAAATTGTGGAGATCGTTTTATGATGTTAACTTGGCGGCCAAGTCTCACACCATGGCCAACAACCACATCTATTCTATGATCTTGAGGTGGAAAGCACAACCAATCAAGAGGTTCACTGAAGCCTGGTTGTTTCCCTGCATCAAGAACATTGATCCCAAAATTTTGGGCTGCCTTTTTGTCTTCATGTTTGCAAGCACCCTCTGGGACCAACACAGAAACTCTGACATTTGGCTCTTGGGACAGATGAATTGTAAGCTCGCTGTTTAATGTTGACAACCCCCCAGCCAATGAATTCCATTCACTCCCTAAAAGAGTAATGTCCAGTGCTTCCTTGCTTTGGGCAAAAATCTCCTCTGCTTCTACAGATAC
>NC_090876.1:12916891-12931891 GCF_036669935.1 Montipora foliosa
CGTTGACAACGCTATCCACGAGATTCATCGGTCACTCCACGTTGGATAAGCCACTCTCCAGATTGTCATTTATCCAATGAATTGTACTTTCTACCTTTCGAACATGGGCTTAGCTAAGAACCGCCCCATGTCATTTCCTCTTTGAGACAGAATACCTCTTCCACATTTCACTCGTCGACTTTTTACAGGTGCACCGAACGAAAATTATTTCCAAGATGCATAATAATAGGTCAAAAACTTACATGAAAACGCTAAGAAGTTTTTTAATTTTGCTATAAAAAAAAGTGTTCCGCACCCCCAGGATGATTATGAGCAAAATTCCAGCTCCCATGGAGCTAGATAGTGAGAGAAACTCCCAGCGAACCGACCTCGTGTCACTATTTCCCAGCCAGTAAAGAACTTCGTGAATCTAAACCGTTCGCCCCAAAGGGAAAAAACTCTTCCACGGGCGTAGAGGGAGGCTGAGTTCGCTGATAAACAGTATTTAAGTCTAAGAACCTATTTTAAAACGGTTAGCTTTCAATTGGTTAATTGGTTAGCTTTCCATGGGTTCTTAAACTTAAACTCAGCCTCCTTCTAAGCCCGTGGGAAAGTGTCACCCTCGCCAAAGCGGTCAAAACGGGTTTTTTTCTTTTTCAACATGCGGTAAGTTGAACCAGCGGTAAGCTTCTCGTGAACGAGTTCTCCTCCAGTCCTCCCAAGTTTCTTTTCTCATCCAGCCAGCACGGGTTGAAGTGCTAAAGATATTTCAAGTTTCCCAGCGAAAGAGTATGAAAATTAGGCTGCCCCTAATTATTAGTTATTAGTTTGTGTAGCAAGCGTTTTCGTACAAACAAAGGGATCATGAGGGTCTTGGTTCGTACGGGGTCACTTGCTATCTAAACAAGATTTCCGTCACGTGAACCAAGTGTGGAGGCTCCCACAAGTCTCTCGGACTCCAGTGGCCAGATTGTGATCACCCCAAGGCCAACTGGAAGGCTGAAGAAAGGATCTCCGTCGGATTAAGGAAATGTTGAAAAGAAAATTTGTACCACAGAGAAACTGATATATATTAAACTCAACACCTAGACTGGATGCTAGTCCATTTTACCTTCCCCCGCATATGAAAGTTCCGCTTCGCAGCCTTTGATTGCTTCAATACTGTGAAAGTTTTTTTTTTTTTTTTTTTTTTCATTTACGTTCTCGCAGGTTGAGCGGTTTGATGGCATTTTGAGGTCTTTCAGGGAAAGATGATAACCCGAGGCTTACGTTAGTTGAAAACCTGACTGTGATATTGATGTTGAATGCTTCGATGATTCGTGTCACGATGAAATGACCTTGTTCCACTTTTGTTTAGGAAGCACGGCCCGCAAAGTTTGCTTGCATGTTATCGTGTTAGTTCATGGGACCTGGGAACAACTTCCAAGCCTACAGTTCTTTCCCAGTGCCCACTCCATTTTAAAACCTCGTGCTTTCGTTTGCAGTGTTTCTATCTGGTTGCATTCTCTCACGGTGTTTGTAGTTTTATTCAGCTCGCTCTTAAGTTTCTCGCCCTACTGGAGTATCACTCATGTAAGTTTCCACCTTTCCTGTACTACATTGCTTTTATCTTAGCATTTGTCCTTTTCCTTTCATCAACCATGTTTTGTTCACATTTTTTGCTATCTAGTGTTCACCAAACGGTACAATTTAAAGAAGTTCTTTTGTCGAATTTGTTCCTGGTTGACTGACTTCGCCTCGAACGCGATAACTTGTGAGGAAAAACCATACTGTAGGGCGCCAAATGTGACAACAATGTGTAAGTTTCATATTCATGTCAATTAATTTAGGACAGCACCAGTATCACTCAGTTCGGGCCTAAAATTTTTAGATTTTTCGTTCGATCCTTGCCATTAAAGGGGTAGTGTCATGGTAATTATCCGCTTTATTTTGACCATAAATTTACCAAATCAATCTTCAGTGACTTTTTCGTTCTTAAATTGCTTCTGGAGTTCATCAGCCCGACATTTTCAAGCTAAGCAATGAACAGTTTCATCTTGGCTACGCGTAACCAAAAACACTTAAGAATGCTTTCTGTGAGCAAAAATAGCGGTTTTGAAGAAAATGTGGCCATTAATTTTCGTTTACAGTGGGAGAACAGGTCTTCTTTGCTTTCCAGATATTTACTAACAATCCATGACACGTATAAGATTGACTTTTGTTATCAAATTTATGAGAAAAACTAACGCGGAGAGATTTATAATGATGACAGGATGTCATCGAAACGTCGAAATCTCTCCGCGTTAGTTTTTCTCATAAATCCATGACACCGCCCCTTTAAGTAGCATTTGATCTGCCTATGATCATCTGTAGTTCAAATTTCTTTCGTATAATAAGGATCTTAATAACGCATTTTAGAGCTACAGTTATATTTTACGCCCACAAAGAGATAACTTTACAGATGAAATGTCTATAATCAAAGTGCCAGTGTCGGTACTCGTGGATATGAAAGTTACCGCGATTGTTTAAAATTGGCTGGCTGAAGTTTTCTTTATGCATTAGTCAGTGTGATATAACAGCTGGATAATTGTGTAACAGCAAGGGGGCTCTCACTGATATGCAACTAGATACCCAAAAAGATGCATGTATGTTAGGTGATCCCCTTTGGTGGAATTCAATAGTAAAATAGGTGCACTATTTCCCCAGTAGGCATAAGATTACTCTTTAACACATCCTTTATAAAGAGCTGTACCATGTGTTTAAAGTTCCTAGCACAGGTGACGGGGTCTGTTTGAACAAGGTCTGTTTTTTTTTTGCCAGGTCATATTGTTAATGTCATCATGCAGGTTAGGCAAGTGGAGCAGATCCATTCAGTATTATTAACACTTTTTGCACCAGTCAATCATTTCTCCTACAAACGTTGTGGATATGTATCACTATATTTGATACTGTTACACTTAGAGACAGATGATCTGAACCATAACTGATCACAGCAAGTGCATATATATTCAGGGCCATGTGTTATCTTATCCTGAAAAGACTGAATCACTTTTGGCCTGGCATGTCTAATAGAGTCTTGACCTTGACAAATTTCAGTTTGGTTTAGACTTGAGCTCTGCATAGCTTTCCTTAAATGGTTCTGTGCTGTTTTGTTTAGTTCTCTGATACTGTATAGACCTTATTCATAAATGGCGGCCAATTTATAATTCTTTTGTCGAAGTGCAAATTAGCCTACCAAGCCTCGATACCATACAGTGAATTGAAAAGAATTCTTGCTCGAAAATGAGGCTTGGTAGGCTGTAATTTGCACGTGGACAAAAGAAGTAACCTCGAAGTAACCAATGAGAGCGGACGCTGCTGGGGGAAAAATTCAGCTATATAACAAGTGTACTTGTTCTATGAGCAACAGGGCCTGGCTTCGATTAAATGTCTCCTAATATCAATAGCTTTTCTCTTGATAGACAACAACTATTATTTGTTGAATGCTTGGTAACAGATTGATCTTGAATTCACAATAGAACTGAGAAGTCTTTTTTGTGTTTAGGATGGTAATAACATTTAAATGAAAATTAGAATCTCCTACTCTCGACGATTTGTTACGTCTTAGTTGCGGTATAGGCTAGATATTCTTACTGCAATATAATATTGTTTTCCAAAAGCAAGGATAAACACTTTCTCAACTCAGACGAGCTCGGTTCGTTCTTCTTTAATGCACCATACACTTTCTAATTACCTTGTCTTTATAAAACAAGCTCGACGTTTTCTTGTAAGGAATTCTGGAACGTTCTCTGTCCTGGGGAGCATGTTTGCGTTTGCGAACGGACTCAGCCCTTGCTCTATCGCAGGAGATTAGTACGGATTCCTCATGAGTTTCCTTACATAATCAATGACCGAGTTCGCACACAAGTACTAGTGTCTGGAAGCGTGGATTGCTTGGTTGCCTCACTGTTTTTCATGTCACTGATGTTGTTCAAGTTGGATTCATATGGCTTTGATGACTCGTAGCTTGCAGAACTTCGTGATAGCTTTAATAAACATTGGTATACTTTGATAGCTTCGATGTCACTTTCCAAATGGAAGTCACCTTCCAAATGGCATTTATTATTCCCCACTGAGCTTAGGGGATTGACAGAGACTGTCTTCTCACCATGTGTCTGTCGATTGCATTTCGACATGTGTATTAAAGTCTACGAGTTGGTGAGTGAAAGGCGGTGCACAATTAATTGCACCAATGTGTACTTGTTCAGAATCTTTTGCTTCACCTTCGAAGGACGCCATTTCTTTAATTCTTCAGTCTCTTGCTTCTAAATGCAGCGGAAGGTTCTCAAACACTTAAGTACAAAAGCCACAAACAGCAATGGCGGCGCATAAACTAGCGAACGGGAAGTCACAGCTTTCTAAGCTGTGTTGCAATTATCCATCTTAATTGGCGAACTAGATCGAACTTCCGGTTACGCAGGAGTGACAATTTGCATAAAGATTCTCACCACTCGTGGATATATCCAAGAGTAAGAAGGAAAGGTAAAGCCTGCTGGGAGCCTAGTGGCCCATCAGGCCGGCGCTTATCTCCGGTTACTGTAGCATGAAGCGACTAGGTTTATTTCTACTCCCAACTGGATGGGGTGCTAGTCCATCGCATGGTTACCCCCAGCATTACATTTGCCGGTACCCATTTATACACCTGGGTGAAGAGACGCACTGTGAGAGTAAAGTGTCTTGCCCAAGAACACTACACAATGTCCCTCGAACCAGGACCACTCGATCCGGAGTAGAGCTCATTAACCATGAGGCCACCGCGCCTCCCAGATGAAATGTCTATACCAAGCGGCAGGTACAAAATACAGGTCACAGGTCACAGGATATTGATTTACCAATACAGAAAGTATCCTAAACATTCATAAAAGCTAACCTTAGGCCTAAGGTTACCTTTTATGAATATTTAGGATACTTTCTGTATTGGTAAAACAATAACCTGTGACCTCTGTTTTGTACCTGCCGCTATACCAAGTAAAAAAATTTGGATCAAGAAGATCCACATACCTAACTTGCGACAGCAAATGAATGCGGCTAGAACAAATATTATAGCTTCCCACAAAAAAAAAAAACAAAGACAGCTGCGAAGCCCACTTTCTCCATTGTAAGCGTAATTAATGTTTAGACCCCATTTGTTCAAACGATGGATAACGGTATTCGCAGGATATCCATCTTTTGAAAAACTAGGGCCAGAATGATAATAATAATGCTTTGGAATTTACATAATCCTAGCGCTGATAGATGAACTGCAACCAGTGAGAGCTGGTAAGGAGTTAATAAAGCTGTTGCTTTACTTGCACGGTGTACGAAGGAATACAAGAAGTCTGTTTTGTGCATCGATGTTACCATTCGGAACTGGGGTTTATGTGCCCTGTTGAAGGATGTGAACATGCTTTCACTAATCTGGGCAATTGTCTGTTGCAGCAAACACTTGAAAAATTCAGGTTGCTTCACCGGGATTCGAACCTATGACCTCTGCGATGCAGGTAAAATGCTCTACGATACGGCATTCATTCATCGAGTCCTTCATGGGAACAAATTGACCTGCTCCCAAACTGTGTGGCTTAATAGCTCAGTTGGTAGAGCATCACAGTTGGTAGAGCACTGTAAATTGAAATTAACAACGCAAATCAAATTTGTGGTTTTTGAGGAGAGGGGAAACCGGACTATCCGGAGAAAACCTGCAGAGTAGAGAACCAACAAACTCAACCCACATATGATGCCGAGTCTGGGAATCGAACCCGGGCCACAATGGTGGGAGGCGAGTGCTCTCACCACTGCGCCATCCCTGCACCCCATCCACCCCGGGTACAAATTAACATAAATTAACGATTTGTCCCAGTTTCATTCCCACTCCTGCACGAGACCGCCATAAACAAGTCCCCACCCGACCCCACCCATTTAGAACTTGAACTTAGACATGGGCATGCCCAGGTTAATAGAAGCTGGTATAACTGAAAACCTTCTTCCCCTTAACAAAGGATAAAGAATGCAAATAATTGTATTTCAATAGCAGAAAGGAGGTTGCCATGAGCAACATGTTACAAAGCTCATTCACACTATTTGCGACTTGCACTCCCCCCCTCCCCCAATAATTGTATGAGGAAACCCTCTAAGGATGGCGGAAATCCGGCGGACCTCCTCAGAAATCAGAAGGATTGATAATTTGTCGATATCTCAGAACGACTAACGAGGGGTGACTGTCGTCGTCTTTGAAGAGAAATTCTGAAACCTCAGTGGGAAAAAATCACCAACCTCAAAACATAGGGAAAGAAGAGTCCTTTGGAAACTGGGGTGATTAAAATTGAACTGGTTTAAATTGTATCCGTGAAGAAAATTATTTACAAGAGTTGAACTTTTTTCTTCAGTTCCCAATATTTACAACGCATTCTTCGAAAAATATACCTAGGCATTCAAAGACTTGAAAGCCTGCAACATAGCAGTAAAAGCTAAAAAAGGGTTGTTATTTTTAGATTCGATTAGCGAAAGCACGCTCAATATGATCGTAAAGCGTGGTTACACTAGAACGGATCAAGGTGCAAGTAAGCAAGGTCAAGGAAACAAAAATTCGTCTGTTCGATATACACATAGTTTGATGCATCAAACGAGGCAAAAATTAAAGCAGGGATTCGTTTATTTTAAGGTTGAGAGGATAAAGCGAAGACTTTAATTTCCCCGCAAAATGGTCATAACTCCACAAGAATGAGAAGAAAGCTGTTACGAGACCGGCTAACCTTAGCCGAATGGGCATATAATGTCTACAGCGCACTAAATGCATCTTTGTTCTCAAAATTAAGGATTAATATCACTCGGGGTCCCAAAAGTCAAAGAAATAGCCGAAGTCTATACCAGCTATACATTTTAAACAGTTTCTTTGACCCCAAATCCCCCCCCCGTCCTGATTACGTTCAGCGTTGCCGTGCGGTTAATAATTATTTGATTCAAAGGCGCATGGCCAGGCAAATGTGACATTAAATGATCCACGAGCAAAGCATTGTATTACATTTCTTTTCCAGATACGGCACAGCTATTCACGACCCTTCACTCCAATAAATCGGTATAAGCGCTATTGAGTAGATGGTTAGGGTCTACTGTAGCTAATGTTTGTGTCCATTGTTTTCTTCCACCAGTTCCGTAAGCCACTGAAATAGCAGCATTCTCACACGAGTCTTCAGCATTCTGCGTGTACCTGAAAGAGTACACAGGCCTAACCAAATTTCTCAGCTATTTGAGGGAAGTGGCACTTGTTCGAGGACGGAGCTCAGTAATACGATTGAGACATTTCAGATGAATTTGGGATAAATTTATCAGCGAATATGATCAATGCACATATATTTCACCCAACGAGATTAGTAGAGACAAGTAACTTTCCTGGTAAAGTGATCAGAAGCATGCTTATTCCATGCATGACATAAATTCACATTCTCATTGTTTCTTCTTCTTCCTTTGCTTCTTTAGTCATTTTGGGTTGTCGTGTAACTTGAGCTTGTGACTCTCTCGCGTGAAGGTACAGTGTAACCGTTGTCGTTTCTTCATTAAGACCCCTTTGCTCACCCTCTTCTAAGCTTTGCTTACTGCCTTAAGGTAGTCAACCAGTTTGGGGCAGCAATAGATCTTTTGCCTTCATCACACCCTGTTATTCAGATTTTAATTCAGTGACCTCCTGCGATCTGGGTGGAAACATCCCATGTGGTGTAAGGCTTTTTACTTGCGGTGAATAATCAGCTGATGGGTGCTTGCTCCACCACCTTTGAGATGCTTCAATATCACAATGGGTCTTCCCTCTGTTGTTCCTCAAGTTAATATTGCATCCGAATTCATTTAACAATTGTGAAATCCGTAACGAGAAAGAGATGACGAGGCGTATTCCAGAACTAGTCTTGGATATTCACATCTGCTTTGTGCTCAAGCAATAGCTTAATGAGAGATACGTCCTTTTGCATAATTACTTTACATTTGTATGAAGAGGGGTTTCTCCCTTTCCGTCTCGGATATTGACATCGGCCTTGTTTTCAAGCAATAGCTTGACAAGAGGTACGTCCTTTTAGGATATAAAGTATAGAGTTTATTAGAAATAATTTACATTGCAGCCAAAAAGCTGAGTTCCGTAAATAATAGCAACTCTGAATAAATTTTACTATAAAAAAAATATGACCTAACATGTAATAAGATAGGATATACTTCTAAACATGTGATAAAACATGTGATAAAAACCTATATTATAGACTAATAAAAATATCTATATTAAAGGTGAGACTTACTCATAGCCGGTATAAAAAGTATTCTTAAACCTGTTGGTACTTATATGAGGTAGCGCAAAATTGCGCTCGTGTCTTGGATTGTACTCATGCATGTTCCTCCGAGGCAGTAAATGATGCAACTTATTTGATGGATTTGCAATGATATAATTAATTTTTTTTTTTACAGAGTTCAGTTCTTCTATCATATAAGAAACTCATGTTAAATAGCTCTAGATTCTTGTTTTAACTGTTTCCAGGTGAAATAAATGAGAGCGCCCTCTTTTGTACATGTTCAAAATCATTAGATAGATATTCTGGAATAGTGTTGTGGAACAAGGGCTAACAATACCCTAGTACAGGCCTTATACAAGTAGAATAAAATCTAATTATATTTGATGATGATACTTAAGCCCGTCGTAATAGTACTAGAAAATAAAGGCGTTTATTTGCCTTTGTAATACTGTTGTTAATATGATTGTTCAATTGGAGTGTGCTTGAAATAGTGACACCTAATATTTTAGCGTATTCTTCTAGACAAAGTTCTTTTGTATTAATTACAATAGGGTCAAATTCACTTCTAGCGACTTTGAAGTCTGTAATTAATTTCTTACACTTCTCAGCATTCAACTGTAGTTTGTTCGTTGTTGACCAACGTTCTACTTCAGCAATAGCTTCCCGAGCATTACTGATAGTCCCCTTTGAGACTATTTCTGCCAGTGTCGTATCGTCGGAAACGCTTGGAGGGTTTAGGTCATTTATTATTAAAGTAAATAACCATGGTCCAAGTTTTGTGCCTTGGGGAACACCTGAAGGAACCTTTCCCCACTCTGAGAAACAGTCCCTTGATAGCTTGATCCGTTGCTCTCTATATATTGATAAGAAAATCGCACGTCCAGCGAGCTACCCCTCGTGGGCTACGTAGACTGTAGATTTTCGGAATAAGGATGCCGTGATCTATCAGATCGAAGGCTTTCCAATAGTCCAATAATACTATTCTTACGGCAGCACCGGTTGAATCTGTGGCCAATGACCACTTGGGAATCATGGAAATTAGAGTTTGAGTTGTAAAGGATTTAGGTATGGTACCAAACTGGTTTGGATCCACGATCTCTAAGATAGCTGAGACAACGTACCTGCGCACAACAAAATCCTCAGCCATTTTAGGCATAGTGGCTGTTAGTGAGATAGGTCTGATTTTTTTACTCACAACGGGCACTAGTCTCTCTTTGGGCAATGGAGTAACGTTACCTTGCTTCCAGATGGGTGGAAGTTCTTGTTCAAGATATGAACTATTCAGAATAATGCGCACAGGCCTGACTACTTTATGAACAGGTGCTTCTCCCTTCTCGTCTTGAAAGACAACAAAAACAACAACAACAACAATTCTTTATTACCCTTGATATTACAATTATTTACATCAAATGAGAATAGTGGACAAAAAAATAGAAGGGTACTGCAACCTAAAATGGGTTAAAAATGCTAGGTTGTCAGTAGACAAATTCACTTTGCTAAAATAGGTCGGGGTTATGCATAGTTCACACACACACGCACACACGGACCCACCTGCCTGGTTGCACACATTTAAATTATAAATGCATTAAATACACATAGATATGTAGATATAAAAAATATTGATATAACCATTATACGAAAGAGAAAAGAGCAATACCACACTAGTGATCAATTGGTACGAGAAGTCATTATTAACCAAAGGTGAAAAAATTGGCTAGTACTTTTGAAAGTTACTCTTTAGGTTTAGTTAAATGATGAGATTGATGAAACCTTTATATCCTCATCAATAGCATTCCAGATTGTAGGGCCTTGAAATCGAATATTAAATTTACCATAATTTGTCCTAATTAACTTTGGGGAGATAGTAAGACTGCTTTGCAGATAGATAAAGTTCACAGTTACAATACTAGACTAAGATAGTAAAGAACGACCGGAACTTAGATGGTAAAAGTTGATTGTGAAGTTGTACATGAAAATGGCAATATGAAAAGTCACAAGATAAAAAAAATTGATTACCTTTAATGACTTAAATAACTGCCTAGAATCTAGGAGAAACATCGGATTTAAAGTAGAATCAAGTAAGCAATTAAGCCATAAACCAAAAAAGGACAAACTGAACTGTAATATGTACTTGTGTGGGCCCATTTCCATAAGTAGGACTAACGCTCACATGGTTAATATGGGGTACAAAACTGGCACTTCACATTACATTCTAATCAGTTAAGTCTGTTGAAATATAAGTGCTACACGGCCAACGTTTATAAAAACGTAACCCCTCTTTGTACTTGTACATGTTCATTGCTGTGACTTTAACATCTTCAGTTCCCATGGCCTGCTCCCGTCTGACCTTGTAGCTCAGTCGGTAGAGCAGCGGTGATCTAACCTGAAGGTCGTGGGTTCAATTCCCACCAAATCTTTAGCTATACCTCGCCTTTGTGTGTGACTGTTTTATTGAGACTGCTCTGTGGGAGGCAGTGTGGCCGAGTGGTTAGGGCCCGTGCCTTGAGATCCGGAGATCCCGGGTTCAAGACCGCATTCTAACAACTCATTGAATTTGTTTCAGGTAATCCCTGGTTCAATTTCCTGGCGCAATTGTAAAGTAGCCAACTGGTTTGCCTCCCGCCAGTTGAGAATCTTAACAATTGTATATTCAATGCTCGGAGATATTACAAAGTGATTATTTATTTTATATTTTATTGAGAGGTGTTTCTCCCTTTCGGTCCTAAATATTAACGTCCGTCTTGCTTTCAAGTAGTAGCTTGACAAGTGGTACGTCCTTCTGCGTTCGCGTCTGCCTTGTTGTCAAGCAATAGGTTGACGAGAGGAACGTCCTTTTGCGTGACTGCTTTATGAAGAGGGGTTTCTCCCTTCAAGTCTGGATTTTAACAAGAGCTCTAGCCTGTCTGATTGCCATTTATTTGCTGTTTTCAAGCAATAGCTTGATCAGAGGTCCGTCCCCCTGCGTGATTGCTATCTGAAGAGGGGTTTCTCCCACCCAGTCTCTAATATTCCCATCCGCCTTGTTTTCAAGCAATAGCTTGATGATGGATACGTCCTTCTGTATGACTGCATTATGAAAAGGTGTTTCTCCCAACAGGTTTTGAATATTTGCGTCCGCCTTGTTTTCAAGCAATAGCTTGACAAGAGGTTCGTTTTTCTGTGTGACCGCTTTATTGAGAGGTGTTTCTCCCTTCCGGTCCTTAATATTCACGTCTGTCTTGTTTTCAAGCAGTAGCTTGACGAGTGGTACTTTCTTCTGCGCGACTGCTTTATGAAGAGCTGTTTCTTTCTCCCAGTCTTGAATATTTGCATCCGCCTTGTTTTCAAGCAATAGCTTGACCAGAGGTACGTCCTTCTGCGTTGTTGCTTTATGAAGAGGAGTTTCTCCAACCCAGTCTTGAATATTTGCATCCGCCTTGTTTTCAAGCAATAGCTTGACCAGAGGTACATCCTTCTGCCTGACTGCTTTATGAAGGGGGGTTTCTTTCTTGTTGCCTTGAATATTTGCGTCTGCCTTGTTTTCAAGCAATAGCTTGACAAGAGGTTCGTCTTTCTGTGTGACTGCTTTATTGAGAGGTGTTTCCCCCTTCCGGTCCTTAATTTTCACGTCCGCCTTGTTTTCAAGCAGTAGCTTGACGAGTGGTACTTTCTTCTGCGCGACTGCTTTATGAAGAGCTGTTTCTTTCTCCCAGTCTTGAATATTTGCATCCGCCTTGTTTTCAAGCAATAGCTTGACCAGAGGTACGTCCTTCTGCGTTGTTGCTTTATGAAGAGGAGTTTCTCCAACCCAGTCTTGAATATTTGCATCCGCCTTGTTTTCAAGCAATAGCTTGATCAGAGGTACATCCTTCTGCCTGACTGCTTTATGAAGGGGGGTTTCTTTCTTGTTGCCTTGAATATTTGCGTCTGCCTTGTTTTCAAGCAATAGCTTGACAAGAGGTTCGTCTTTCTGTGTGACTGCTTTAAGTAGAGGTGTTTCTCCCTCCTTGTCTTCAATATTTGCATCCGCCTTGTTTTCAAGCAATAGCTTGACGAGTGGTACTTCCTTCTGCGCGACTGCTTTATGAAGAGCTGTTTCTTTCTCCCAGTCTTGAATATTCGCATCCGCCTTGTTTTCAAGCAATAGCTTGACCAGAGCTACGTCCTTCTGTCTGACTGCTTTATGAAGGGGGGTTTCTACCTTGTTGCCTTGAAAATTCGCATCCGCCTTGTTTTCAAGCAATAGCATGACGATAGGTATGTTCCTTTGCATGACTGCACTATAAAGAGGTATTTCTCCGAACAGGCTTTGAATATTTGGGTCCGCCTTGTTTTCAAGCAATAGCTTGACAAGAGGTTCGTCTTTCTGTGTGACTGCTTTATTGAGAGGTGTTTCCCCCTTCCGGTCCTTAATATTCACATCCGCCTTGTTTTCAAGCAATAGCTCGATGAGAGGTCCGTTCCTCTGTGCGACTGCTTTATGAAGAGGGGTCTCTCCCTCCCCGTCTTGAATATTGGCATCCGCCTTATTTTCAAGCAATAGCTCGACCAGAGGTACGTTCGTCTGTGTGACTGCTTTATTGAGAAGTGTTTCTCCCTTCCGGTCCTTAATATTCACGTCCGTCTTGCTCTCAAGCAATAGCTTGACGAGAGTTACATCACTCATCGTGACTGCTTTTTGTAGAGGTCTTTCTCCCCAATAATTTTGAATATTCGCATCCGCCTTGTTTTCAAGCAATAGCTTGACGAGAGGTACGTTCTTCCGCCTGACTGCTTTATAAAGAGGTGTTTCCCCCAACTGATACTTAATGTTCGCATCAGCACTATGCTCCAAAAGCACTCTAGCCACCATGTAATTATTGCTAGAAGCTGCAAAACCCAAAGGTCCCCCTTTACCTGGGGCTGTTTGAGCATTTACGTCTGCACCAAGATCAATCAGGGTCTTGATTAACACACCAGAGGACATCGGACTCGCCCACAGCAATGGTGTGATGTTGCTCTTGGCAGCGACATTGACATCCACACCATTATTCAAAACGAGCTCAATCACCTTCTCCACATCGCCGCTCTTGGCGCACGAGTGCAGCTCATTTAGTGTTTCGTCAATCTCAACCAATCTTCGGTACAGTCCTTTAATAGCAGCATGACCAGGTTTTCTCCAATAAACGGCTGATAGAATATCAACTGCTGATTTGCCACGGCAAATGGACGCGTTAGTACTTATTGTTTCGCATTCCATTTGCTCCACAAAGTTCTCTAGAAGGGTACTTGCTTTGTAAACACTGTCATAGTCTCCTTCTAAGACAACTGCTTGAAGTACATTAAATCCCGAATGGCTGTCCGTACGCAAAAAAGCCCTCTTTGCCAATGTCTTAAGACTCAGCTGCAACAAAATGTGTTTTAAAAAATCGATTAACTTGGTTACGACAGTACTACCTCACGGATAACAGCACCCACACAAGCCTGCCTCTGCCTCCCCCCCCCCCCCCACACACACACACCCCCTCTTTCTTCTTTGGGACAACCATTCTCCATTTCATGGTTTGAATTTAGTTGAAACATTAGTTTAAGACGGGAAGTTTGTTATCTTTAAGTGATGTATTTACATTCAGCGGAACTAAACTCTAAGCGGCAGTGACATAGAACGCAAAGATTTTCTTATTGGTAGATAAGGAATGTTTGCCCCCTTGGTACATACTCCTGTTGTTGTAGCATACGTCACACACATCACACTACTTTATTCAAACACGGGGGTTTTGAACGTGTTACAGTTCTAGCATCCAATTAATGCTCATGCATGTACCAAATTAACGTAGGACTGTTTTACTCATCTCAGCTCTCGACCTTTCAAAAGTTTATCTTTACCAAGGCAATTCTGCTCATTAAAGTTAATTTATATTTTAATCACCTCCCCCCCCCCCCCCCCCCCTCTCCCACCAAGAGGTTGGTGCACCTGCATTTGGCTGGGGAGTACGTTCGCATTGGTTGTTGTGGTTTTTCGTATCAGGCGGCTGCACAATCTTTTTGTACGTGAGTTGCATTTATTTCGAAATCGATAGTGCGTACGGTAGTTTTGTATGCTATTAGCTTATAACGCCTGATAATAAAAATGGATCAGGGGAATACATAGGGCATTTATGGAATTTAGCTCATTTAATTCTCGTTACATATTGAAGCGTACTTGGCATTCCTTGCCCCACTCCACCTCCCTCCCCCCTCAAAAAAAAGAAAACAACCGCAACAACAAGGATAAAGACATTAGATTACCGCGCAAAATTACGTTATTGCTTTGTTGTACAAAGTAATCCAAGATAACGGACAAATTATATTAATAACTTACTGGTTGCTGAAAACTTGGTTTCGCATCATGGTCCAGAAGCAGTTGAATTATCGACCGATAATTCCAGCGTTCAGCTTTCTGCAGAGGAGTGAACTGAAACTAAAGAAGAGGAAGAGCAGTTAGTTCGTCACTTGAATCCTTTTATAACTTTTTCGTTTCTTTTAATTTTCATGCATTTCCTTTCTTTTGACAACTGCAGCGGCAGGGTTCACGCGATACTTTACATAAACTCATTTTTGATTGGCTCAGAAGCCCAGGCAAAAAAGGTAATCGACAAAACATTCTAGACCTCCAATTATTATTGTGACATCACATTACCGAACGCAATAAAGCACACTTTTTACAGCTTACCAACAATAAAAATTATTTAATACTGCATTTGTATGATATCTGACACATTAGGCAGATTTCGATGGATGTCACCTAGCCAACGGCCTC
>NC_090876.1:12939391-12946891 GCF_036669935.1 Montipora foliosa
GTTCCTTTTTCTCCTTTCTCTAATCGCAAGATTATACTGTCTATCTTTTATCGAAAGAACATTCAGGACCGGTGTCTCTAAAACTAAGACCCTTAGACTTTGAAAACTCGAAAAAAGTAACCCAAAACCCGCAATTTGGCTAACACTCTAAGCCTAAAGTTCGTTTTTTGAGTTACCTCAAGTGAAGTTCAAGGCCTTCGTTCGCTATAACTTGTTTCAAAGTGAAAGTTGGGTGATCCGCCATATTTAAGCAAGTAACCACGCTCTACGTGTAGCTGCACATCTTCATTTCCAGTCGGATGTATGTATTGGCCCTGTGATGCCCTAGGCCTAAAAACCAACTTCAAGCCTAGGGTTAGCCAAATTGAGGGTTTGGGGTTACTTCTTTCGAGTTTTCGAGATCTTAGGGTCTTAGGGTCTTCGTTTTCTAGACACGCCATTCAGGTCGCTGAGTAGCTTATCCATTTTGCATACAACGCCGAACGAGCCGATAGAGCGTGAAACTTCACTTAGCAACAAAGCAACTCTACGCCAATCAGAACTCATTCGAAAGTTCTTCATTAGTTAATTAAGACACTTGCACGCACTGCTTTTGATTTTTTCAAAGCGAAACAAACTCGCCTTAACTTCACTTTTCAACGCTGTAGTTTTAAAAAGAATATGGCTACGGATCTTGATCATGCCTTATAAATATTCATGACAAAATTGTCCGGATAATAGAGGTTCAACTGTATTGCTAATACATGATACAGCGTTGTAGAGCCGTTTTTTCTAATAAGAGCGTTCCTTGGAAGCATTGGAACTGGTTTGAGCCACCTTAATTAAGCTCCTGCACAGCCCCCGTTTTTCAGGAAATTCCCCCACAGTGACACAGCATTCATCACTGTATCTATTTTCTAACACCCGCACAAAAGGCAACGCAAACTTGGTGTATAGTATAATTTGGTCAGTGGTAATGCAGAAATTTAACTGAAAATACGATATTAATATAAATCTCTTGAAGAACCTGATCTCTTTCGTTAACATTTGCACCATTCTTCAGGTGCCTGTTGACCTCCTCATATTGTCCATTGGCTGACGCCCTATGAAGAGCACTTCGAGATACCTACGGAAAAAAATCACAAACTTAACATACAATATGACGATATGGGTTGATTTAGTTTGATTTCTCTAGTGTCCCCAATTCAAACTGGTATCAATTGCTTTTCTGTGATCATGTCAGGGTCAAATGCAGCTCTACGAAGGTAGGAGAGGGAAGGTCAACTTGATCTCCTGGCTGATCAAACCACTGAATTATGCAGTCTAAATCTGATTCGCTTAAAATAATTCCCTAAAATATGGCCACATTCAATTCGAACTGCACACAACTCAAATCAGAGGAGGGGAAACTTTAAACCAAAGCCACGCCCACAAGTTTTCCAGAATGTTAGTTGTCATGTCATTTTCAAGTTATTTTGCCAAAACGTCCAAACAAGATAAATTCACATTCTCCTGTAATTTCATACTTCCCCTGAAACTTCTACAACTTCAATTGGGTTCCCCCAAACAAAAAGACCATGTCTATTACACACGGTTGTGCCAATGGCATACCATTTTTGTCTACTTTAGTGGATAAACCCAGCAAATTATAGGCTTGAACGTAGGCCAAGGGTCGGCTGCTTAAAGCCTGGTTAGCGCTAAACATTAGTTAAGAGGTATCAAAACCTATAGGTTTCCATAGTATTACATCTTAACTTGATTTTTTTGCAGTTCAAATTTGTCTTTCCTATATGAGGTCTTATCATAAATCAACTATATTTTAGTTGAGCCAAGTACTTCATTAGTTCTCTAAAACTCTCAGGTAAGACAATAAGTTGATCTCTTTATTCATAAAGTACACTAAATTTCACCATAATTTGAAAGAACCTGTAGTTAAATTGGTTTTATGTAGCTCCCACTTTCCATGTTTGTTTTCTGCGTGACAGCTGAATTCAGTGAAGTGTGACTGGGAACACTGTCGGTGGTTCACGCACTCACACATACATTTTTTTTCTCTGCAATAAACCAGACATATTATCAAGACAAACATGCCATTTCAAAGCTGAAAAAAGGTGCATTTATTTCCAAGAGACAACTTTGAAGTCGAAAGAAGACAAGCAGCGAAAAAATTCACCGTGTTTTACGGGCGGCTTGCGGTTTCAAATAAACACAACCAGTGCATCAAGTTCCTCTCATCTAAATGCAGCTTTTTCTTCAAAATATTCAAATAGACATTTTAGAGCGAAGATAGTAAATGTGTTATCAACAAACGATGATGTGGTGCTCTCTAACATTTAAGCGACGCGCTAGAAATGAAATACGAAGATGGACTTCGATCTTCGGTATAAATAGTGAAACAGCTTGCGCTTCGATTACACCATACGACGAATTTCTCATGAATTCACGTCTTTAAAAAAGTTTCTCTTCATTGTAGAAGCTGTATTGGTATTTTGACTGCTCTTCTTTGCTTTCTTGAGGAGAATGAATCATTAATTGTCCGCTTCCAGCTCGATGGCCGCCATGACTCGACATGGTAACACAGGATCAAATCCTTTTCAAAACAACAAAATCAAAGAAAAAAGGAGCAAAGAACAACAACGAAAATATAGTGAATTTGTTTCTGAACGCCACAGGATATTTGGTTCACTAAAGTGACCACGGATGGCTTTAATTGTGTAAGATATTCACTCCCCACACACTCCTTTGAAAAAGTTGGCAAACTTTTTAAAAAAATTTTGGCAGGCTGCCATGCATGCGCCACCGGTGACACTGCTCCTTTAATATGTCAAAGACATGTTACATTTTGATCATCAAAGTTACAAACATACTTGAGCAGAAGGAAAGGCTTTTCTAACTTCTCTACATGATCTTGAATCAAAATTTGAAAAGCTGTTCTACAGTTATTGTCGTTTTTGGAAGAATCATGGACAGGACCGGGACGAAGTCAGACCAGCATGAGTCTCCATACATTTCTTTTCTTGCGTTTACATGAGACTGGCCTGACAATTAACTTGGACTGGTCTGACTTCGTCTTGGTTGCTGGACCGAGACGAGAAACTCTTGTACTGGTCTGAGTTCGTACCGTTCCCATCTAAATAGAGAGCTTTAGCAAAGACAATGGCGACGGCAACAAAAATCGTCACAAATTTGCATATTTAGTGGGCAAAAACAGTGGCTTTGTACGCCCAGCACGTGCGTTTTTCACTTCTGTTCATTTCTTTGCCGTTGTCAGCAAAACAACAACGTGAAATAGCTAAATTTAAGGTTTTATGTAGAACATCAACACTTGAGGATAAATTTTAAATTTGTCCCCTAAATTAAGTGCGGCTCATGACGATTTCATGCCTGAGGAACTGCAAAACCTTTGGCACATCAAAAAACTTGGAATAGTCGTGAAGTGATTACAATAATGAGAATTTATGTTTTGAGATGACGTTCTTGTTGCTGTTCCCGTTGTCATTGCTAAAGCGCCCTAATGACAACAAATCTCAGACTGGGTCCAGAAATTTCAAGCTTGTACTCTTTTGGGCCATCGATATATTTATTAGCCAAAAGATGTCATTGTTGTCCCAAAACCAGGCACCAAGCATTTCGTCCCGGTTTCATGTAAACGGGTGCAAAGATTTCATACCAATCTGAGTTTGTCCCGATGTCATGTAAATACCCCCTAAGACCTTGGGAAAATCAAGAATAATTTATAAAGAACACATCTGACGATTAACGACTTGGGCATGCTCTGAACTCTAGTTGAACCTTTGAACTTTGCTCCCAATAACTAGTTCAAATACTCCAATATATTATACTGAACTTCAGGAAAAATGAATGTGGGAGGATGTGGGAGCTAAATGAAAGCCATTAAACTAAGATTCAGATGGCTACAGAGAATTATCGAAAGGTAAAACGCCTTTCAATTACTGTCGTTATATGGTGAATTTGAGTGTACTTTATGAATAAAGGGATCAACTGGTCATTAAACTTCTTATCTTGAGACCACTAGTAAACACCTGAAGTACTTGGCACAACTGAAATACAGTTGATTTATGACCAGACTTAATTATATATGAAAGGGGATACGTTGCAATTGGGGCTCCGCCCTGTTCGTCTCTCCGGTCACGTCATACCACTGTTATGATAATGTATGTATTTTGTGGTGACAAATCTCAATAAACTAAACTAAGACATAAATTTGAGCTGCAGAAAAAAATCAATTTAAGATGTTGAGCAGCAACGAAAGGAAAGCCTGAAAAATCCAGGCTTCAAAAAGGATTCAAACCGATGATCTCCGGGATACCAGTGCAGTGCTAGAGCATTTGAGCTGTCAATAAAAAGGGGAGCTGATCATTTTGTGGGTTTGTAATCAACCTGTAGAAGATGTAGATATGACGACATATAATTGAACTGTGGAATGAATCAAGGTAAGAAGTTGATCATCATATAACCTCAGGAGTAACAGAAGGAAAGTCTTTTGTTACTGCTCTACAATATATCAATGAAAAGCGGTTCCACAATATTATTATTGTCCTTTTGGGAATCATGGACATCATGACATGTATATCATTCATGATTTTTCATGGCAGTCAATGCACAACATCGTAAACCTCAATATGCAAACTGTAAGTCTCTACCAGTTTGTTACAATACTTATACAAAACGCATGAATTAAAGTCAGTTGAGATATCTGCGTGTTTGCCAGGATAAAAACAAATGTCTTTTATAGTTTTAACATTATGCTTATTGTTGTTCCGATCAGTGTACAGCCATGATTTTTAGAAATCCATTAGCCTCTTTACTACTTCCCATTTGCAAATAATGCAAGAAACAAACCACGTTGTGATCTGCAGATGTGTCCATCACACTTGTGCCGGATCCGTGATGAAGTACATCTTGTTGAGAGGACAAGCAAGCACTGCCTGATTCTTCTGAAACAAAGACATGTCAACACTTAGATTGAAAAGAGTTGGATGTAACTTTTCGGTACTGTTATTTCTTCAGAATATTCATTAATTATGCTGCTTATGTACATGTACATAATTTAAAGTGAACGTGACAGTGTGCAGCTGGAGAACAGTTTTATCAAAACATCGAGTTTAGGGATAGAAACAATAACAGGGCAAACTACTCTGACATGAGGAAATTCATTCTTTCACCCTTAAGAGGTTCGCCACTGACAAGTGAAATCATTTTTCACTCATAATGGGTTCCCTCCTGATGAGTAAAATCTCACGGCATTAGACGAAGTAAAATCTAGAGGTGGCCCTCAAGGAAGGCAAAGCTAGGGTTAAAGTGCCCCTGTGATCAACAAATCACATCCTTTTTTTCCTTCAGATTTTAGAAGTGTGTTTGTGTTTCATGGTCCGCCATTAATCACGTTCAAAACTGACCGAGTGGACCTCAGAGGGTTGGATCCGGGGAAAAGTGACGTCAAAGGCTCACTGGCTTAAAATTTCAGCGTGTGAATGCAGCTTATTATATATGCAAAAAGTGAGATTCAAGTCTAAAAGCCCAAAACTCCCGTGCTGCACATTAATTTTGGGACGTACACACATTTAATAGACACTAATGCATCATATATTTCAAGTTGTAGAAAAGACTGTATAATATACTATGCACATCATAGATACACCACTGAAGGGCCAAGGTCCAGCTCCTACCTGTACAGCCGAATATACTTCCTAAGCATAACCCAAAACCTCTTGATTGTGTTTCATCAACTATCTACATTTGTCTACATATAATCAAGCACCTTGAATTTCCATAGCTTTCCTGCAGACCACGTAGTTTTCCTCTGCTATGGTTGTCTTCAGGCTTATTGTCTCCAGGCCGAGTTTCTGCTTCATTTCATCAGTTACAAGGTACTGCTCAGCCATGCTATTGACGTGACCAGAGAGATAGTCATTCCAGAGATGATCAAGACCTTTTAAGGTTTGGCAATCCACAATGATTACCAGAGAGCCCACGTTGACAGTCACTAAGTGTAGCTGAAAGGTTCGTTCCAAAAGGTCAATTAACTTGGCCAGTCCATTTACAGTATCTGTGGAATAGTGATGGTATTTCTCGAAGAGTTTGACTTGCGCAGTTAACATTTCATAGAACTCTTCCTGCTTTTCTCCCTCCAGACCTTGTGCACTGATTACGATCTTCATAAGCCTGCCTGCAAATAAAGGTAGATATCATCAATCTATAGCCTACATGTACATGTATGTGCAATGCAATGATCGGGACCCTTAGCAACTTCACGAAACAGAGTGAAGGCTCAACCTTTGATTATATATGACGGACCTATCTAGCTTTGTACTTCAGAGAGAGTCTGTTGAGTAGATCACCAACAGATGTAACACCTCTTTTGCTCAGTTCATAGAGCATGATGCACTGTAGGAAAATATGGTCTTGGGGATTTGTCATTGCTTCTCTTCTCTCCTACATGTATTTGAAATTGTGTGTGCCATTATTTCCTGAACTGCCAAGTATTGATGAATAACAAGAGGGTTTCAACACAATGAAATTACATTGGTTTAATCTCTTTGAAAGCTAAATGTAGTAAAGTGAGAATTCGAGGAAGACGAAGAGGACTAGTTGCAATACGTCCTATGTTTAATCTCCTTGAAAGCTAAATGTAATAAAGCGAAGGAAGGAGGACTTGTTGCAAAGACAAGTTGCAATACGTTCTACGTTTAATCTCATTGATGGCTAAATGTAATAAAGAGAGGGAAGAGGACTAGTAGCAATACGTTCTCTCATTACAATGTATGTCAACTGCAGTTATTGCTATCTCTGAAACGTGGTTGCAAAGGTGTAATTCTGATCTTTTAAATCTTCCAGGATATGATTTTATCTCGTATTCTAGGGAACATGAATTGGGTGGTGGAGGTCAATGGTCACAGTATATTCAACCTAATGTTGAAATGAAGAAATGATCTCCATGCAGTCTCCAAATAGTTCATTGTATGAATCCACATCAATTTAGGGGATTTTCTACAGCTCCATAGTAAAAATGCTTATGTTGGTTGCCTTTACACACCTCCTGGTGCTTTTGACACTGACTTTAACAACTCTAATGATAAAACTTCGTTGATTTTTTAAATAACATGTTTAAAAACAAACTAAGTTATTTTTAAGGTGATTCCCTAGTTTTGCACCGCGCATCTCATACTGCGCATCACATTGTGCCTTTGAAGATGGCGGCCTTTCTCGCCAGCCATCTGAAGAGAGACAACAAAGGCCGCTTTTGCCGTTCAAAAGCTTTTAAGCGCAATCATGATAATTCTTCTCGGTTAAGAAGTTGTTGTTTCGAAACTCGCCCCAGTCCTTTCGCGGAAAATGATCATTTTGAAGCCGAAATTGCCCCTTTGCTGTCCATTTGTCGTTGTGTTGAGAAGAAACGAGCATGGTGACCCCCCATTTTTAATGGTTTTATTTACTCGTAATAGGTATACAGAAAACATATTTACGGAGAAAACAAGTTGGTATTAGTATTAGTTAGTA
>NC_090876.1:12951891-12966891 GCF_036669935.1 Montipora foliosa
TCCGGATCGAGTTGTCCGGGTTTGGGTCCTGGCCGGGGACATTGTGTTGTGTTCTTGGGCAAGACACTTTACTCTCACGGTGCTTCTCTCCACCCAGGTGTATAAATGGGTACCGGCGTAATGCCGGGGGTAACCCTGCGATGGACTAGCATCCCATCCAGGGGGGAGCATAAATACTCCTAGTCGCTTCATGCTACGGAAACCAGAGATAAGCGCCGGCCTTAATGGGCCTTCAGGCTCGTAACAGACTTTACTTTATAACACATGGCTAATTTGCATGAAAATGTTAAAAACATGGTGAATAAGGCCTATTAAGACAGAATTGATCAAGAGATTAAGGTCATGTACAATTTGTACACGTGTGCACCACCCATCCATTCCCTATAAAAGAAAACCTAAATTAAAAAAATTGGCGTTTTAAATTCTGCACTTCCACGAATCAGCACTGGAATAACAAAGTACATTGTATTTCACCTACCTGCAACTGCACTCAAGGAAAAATCATCTCCAGATATTCCTGAAGTTGTCTCTTCCTTTCTTCTTCTCTTCGTCTTTGAGTTCACCCCTATTAAGACCAAAAATAATAATAATAAATAATAATAATAATAATAATAATAATAATAATAATAATAATAGTAGTAGTAGTAGTAATGACATGACAAGGTGGCCCTGCGGTTACACTGAGAGATGTGCAGGAAGTATGGGATAGAGTGTACTGACAAGTGGTATGACCATCAACCCTTGCCAATCACAGAAAATGGAGAAGTGTGGATTACCTGGGACATGACTATCTACACAGACAAAGTGCTGAAACATAAGCGACCAGATAGTGCTCTAGTGCATAAAGACACACAGAAATGGACACTTATTGACATAGCTGTGCCAGAGGACCAGAACATCACCAGAACTGAAGAGGAGAAGGTTGAAAAGTACCAGGGACTAGCATTTGAAATCAAGAGGATTCATGGAGCCTCAAAAGTCACAATAATTCCTGTCATGATTGGGGCTCTTGGAAGCATATCAAAAGGAGCAAAGACCTGGTTTGGCAAGCTAGATGTACCTGATTTCCTTGGAAGTGTACAATTATCGGGCATTTTCGGAACTGCTGAAAGTGTTGCGGAAAGTGTTGTGTCTCTAAGCTACTGGGAGTTGCTGAGACACAATAAACATACCCAGTAGAACACCTGACAACTGGAGAGAATCGAATAACATAATAATAATAATAATATTATTATTATTATTATTATTAATATTATTAATATTACTATTATCCCGAGAGGGCATGGATCCCTCTTTTCCAGTATATAAATCAGAACATTTGTCATTTATCAAATTTTAGTATAATGATGTCAATTGGACTTGCACTGGACCTATTTACATTAGTAATTAGTTAGTGTTGCATTTTGCAGGTGTCCTGTTGATCATACAGACAGGACTGGTCACCATCCTGTTACTGCTCACCTTAAGATAGAAGAGATTAGGATGATCGAACTATGACAACAAATGGTTGAAATGCATGCTACATCTGAAAAAACCGGAGAAGGGAGGATACAAGAAAGGACTTCTAGACCTGCAGAAAGCTTGCACAAAGAGTTAGCTTAACAGTAGTTACTGAGCAGAGATCGGGGGACCAAGTTTGCCAGACTTGAAAGAAAAGCCCACTAGAGACTGTGAACCACGAGGAAATAGCTCTGAGAGTACAGTTGGAAATTAACGCTCGCCTGCTCACCCAGGCAAGTGTCAGAACTCTTCCATCATGTGTACTTAAGGCACAAGTTGACCAAGTATCGACCGATACCATTGGCCAAGTATCCGCCAACACATGGTCAACTGTCACTAGCTATGCAGGTCGCATATCAGTCGATACGTTGACCAACATTCAGTGGACACATCGCCAGTGTTTCTGGCAATGTGTCGGTCGACATATAGGTAGACAGACGCTCAACAGTGTGTTGGCCAATACTCAGTTGAAATGTCAGTCGATACTTGGTCGACACTTGACCGCCACCTCAATCAGCAGTACATCAATTGACTGTTGGTCGTACATTGGTCAACTGTCAGTGGTATGCTGTTTTTGTTAACTTTCTTTATTTTGATACAATTATGTCAACCATATTTTTAATAGTTAAGATATACTGTAAATGTTGGTCGACATATCAGTCACTACATCATAATATCGGCCGATATGTTGACCCACCACCATCGACCTATAGTATTGGCCAAGTAACGGTCGACATATTGTGCAACACCTCTACTGTGTATCGCAAGGCTGTTGTCTAACAGGAGCCCGGTAGCCTGGGGCTCCCAAAGAATAGCTCTGGGCGCCTTAATTTTTCACAGCAACACCTTTCACTTCATATGTTGGGCTCCTAAGTTCTCAGCGTTTAGCTCTGAGGGCCCCTTTAAAATTTTCTAAGGCAGCAGCCTTGTATCGGCTGACATGTTGAGTGATACTCAGCCCATACTATCAGTCGATACTTGGTGTGCCTTAAGGACCCATGATCCGACCTGTTTTGGCGAGTACTAATCAAGGATCACTCGCCCGGTTTGTACAATGTATATAACTATACAGAATATATACAACTAACCATAACTTTTCACTTTCTGCTTTAAAGTAAGTACACCGTCTACAAGCAATAGCTAATGACTCTGAAATCTTCAACAAAAATGACTTCCGTTTGGGTGATTGTTACATGATGGATGTGCTTGTATAAAGTAATACCTCTAGACTGCGAGCAGTCTCTCTTTCGATCTTCCTACTAGATAAGTCGGGCAGAGGAAAGTAGACTCTGCTCGCCGCCTGCACATTTCGTATTGAGTACGCATTACAAATTTAAATGTATTTGGTGTCCGTCACACGTGACCAGTAGCCACAAAACCACAAAACGAAAACAAACAGTCTGGATATTTTCCAACAACTCTGGCAAACACACAACAATCATGGAATCACTTCATTGGAAACTCAAGATAATCCAGAGGAAGCAGAGGAAGCTCATTACCACAAATACAACAGACTATGAAACAACACCTGATACCTAAGAAAAACACCAAAGTGAAGACAACATCCCATCTGAAGAACAACCCAGTGTTTCTCCAGCCTGGAGCTGGTTGGGGTAGAGAAGAATATAGTCTCTACAATCAGTGAGAGCATGGTGAACTGGAAGCTGACATCAGGTTGACAAGTAAAATTGTTTGTTATTATATATTCTGTAGAATAAAATGTACATGTAAACTATATTAAAGTGGTCATTTTAGGAGAACAATTTAAAGGAACCATAGCAAATGGAATACATCTGAAGGGTCACTTGTTTAAAAACAACGTAAAGACGTTTTGTGTGTTGTACTTTCAATGGAATTTGGCAAGAGGTACATGTCCATATATTAGAATATTGCACTGCACATCTTTTGTGACCGAGACAAGTCTTCCCTCTAAGCAGAAGCTACTTGTCATCAAGTAAAAATTAGAAAGATTGTGGAATTATTACCACCTACATGTATATGGGCCGGGCTGGGCAACACAAAATCAACAAATTTGGGAAACTATGGGGAAGGACTATGTCCAACAACAGACTTTAGAAGGCTGAGAAGAGAGACAAAGAGAAGATATTGGCTGGGAATCTTATAACTTTGACCTTGTGCTTACATGTAAAAGTGGGTATGGTACACAATTGACAAAATTTAACCCATGACAAATTTGCTCCCAAAGAATCAATGGGTCTACCTGATTATTTGCCAGTTCATAACCAATGGTTGGCAAGTTCATGGTTTCACTCACCTTACCAGCTCAGATACATGTAGAGCATAATGATAGGTAACACCAGTGACTTTGACATGTACCCTTGAGAAAATGAATCAAGCTTTCTTTTTTTTTTCTGCCCTTGCCTCCTATACAACCCACCCCACACCCTCTCAAAAAAGGAGAAGTATTGCCTGATGGTAAATGTATGGTATGGTAGAGTGGTTTTCAATTGAGTGTCGAAAGTAATTAGCGAATTGCTTTGGTTTATAATAATTTTTACTTTACTCAGTGATAACTTCAAAGTTTTCGGGCCAATTATTTTTCAACCAATCAGAAGTGAAACCAAAACCAACCATGGCTCGCGTGTGCATATTTTCCCGCACTTTGTGTCGGCTACGAGTAATTAATTCGAGTTTTGATTGGTTTACTGGAATGTCTCCGACCTTTTTGATTGGCCAAAATAATTACCGTATTTACCCGTGTATAAGTCGACCTTTTATGGCCTCAAAAGAAGCTCCAAAAATCGCCCTCGACTTACATGTACATGTATACATGGGTCAAAGATTTTGAGCCAAGTTCCAGCTAAATAATTTATTCAAAATAAACATCATAATGTGGTCGTTGGGCATAACGAACGCAGTGGACGAAATACTTCAAAATGAATGACGAAAGACTTCAAAATGAATGTAATTAAGCAATTCCAGTTGAAATGAAAAAGGATAAATGTTTTACTTTAAATGTTGAAGATACTCACAAGCACAAATATGAAATAGACACTGGAAATTTTCGTTTTCCAAAGGCGGAAAGCTCTAAAAAGCATTCTTGTTTCTTCAAATAAAACGCGATCCTTCAACGGCTTAGTAACCTGGCACAATTCCTCGTGCTTGCGTGCAAGCATGATCGTCACTCGTGTTACCTGAAAATGCTGGTTGGTAATGATTGTTTTTTATTCTTTATACAAACCTGGATGATTTAAATGCTTTTACAAACTTTGTATTGTTTGGTTTATGAGTTTTGTTTCGTTTGCCATGTGAGAAATTATAAGTCAAGCACCAATTAAACCTTGCACATTTCGCATCGTTTTTGAAGTTATTTTCAAAGATTGACTCCTGCTTCTGTGATGTTATGCTTATCCTCTAAAGCCCTTTATCCTTGAACAACGAAACAGGTTAGTTTGAGGTTTACATGTTCGATTTTCTGAGAACTTTTTCGAAATTCAAGGACAAAATGCCCGCACATACAACAACCGCTGAACAACAAAACTATTAAGCGCTTGAGGCTCTATTTTTTGTGAATCCACAGTTCCAGAAATCGAAGAATGCAAGATTAATATCCCGTGAACATTTAGCAAAGAAATTGAGAAATTGCTTTTTTTGCCATCAAAAATGGGGGGTCGACTTATACATGGGATCGACTTATACACGGGTAAATACGGTACTTTGGTTTTGGTTTTACGACACTCAATTGAAAACTGCTCTATGAGGGGTGCATTAACTTTGTTGAGGACAGAACAAGCTCCACTTGATGGTTTAATAAAGGGATGCTCTTTATCCACCAGATTTCAGAATTCACTCTGTTATTACTTTATATGATAACATGTCATTATTGTAATGACAGAATTGATCAAGACAAGGTAGTACCAAGAGGAATACCTGACCTCTTGACTTCAGTACATCCATGAACAAATTATATTTTTTAGCATTCAACAATTTTAAAAATAAAATTTATCCTACCTTCAACTTCAACTTCAACTTCACCCAGGGAATGTTTATCTCCAGATGTCTTAAAAACATTTTTCTCTTCATTAATTTTCTCTTTATGCTCAGAATGTTTGTAAAGTGCACCTGATGTGACTGCAGATAACTGTTGCTCTGCTCTCTGTAGTTTTGCACTACCACTTGAATCCATTCCTACGTACACATCTATAAATATTAACCACAACAGATGATTCAATTTCATTACCCTGAAACATTGACTATGCAATCTATTGAATATGCAAATGTTGAATCTTACGAGCAATGTTATTAAGTTGAACATACTGTTACAGTAGTAATATTATTTATTTCATGAAAGATTCATCTTTACATGACTTTCAGTGTCGGCTATTGACGATGTTTCCTTTTTGCATCTGAACATACAGGTACAATGTAAAATTAAGTTGTCATTAAGAATGGCCACTGTTTTTGTCTCATTTGTCTCAAAAATATCTCATTTGTCTCATTTGTCTCAAAATCGACTCACAGCTAATTAACATCTAGCTGTGGTGCTGTGCTCCGACATCAAACATGGGCTGTATAGCGGCAGCCAGAGGCGCCTTTGTATGCTTTCAGTCCGATGTCGTGAGCCGCGCCCTTCGCAATTCAGTCCTCGACTGCAAGTAAGGGTGATTAGCACTAGCAATATATATTAATATAACAACCCTTCTTTTATGTCAGAATTCTGAACTTTCATTTTTGGTAAACTTCAGTGTGAAGACAGTGATGAGTTTCCTTTTAACCATCATGAAAATGTTCAGGACATCCAACCTTTCATTAATGTCTCAATGTCAATAAAAGGAAAACTGTCCATTAATTAAAGACTATGAATATAATTGGGGATAAGAGCACAGGCATTCCTTCAGAATAACTAAATTTGTTATACAATCTCATAATTAAATTCACCTCTAATGAGATCTAACAAGAGCTCTTAACTGCTCCGCTCACAAATGGCTTAATAGTGCATGCAGGTACATGTACATGTAAGTTTACCACAGCCCTGCCAACTATCCCTGGGCCAGTTTTCCCAGGAGTCTCCATTAGTTTTTATCAAAACTCCTGGTCTCCTGATTAGAGCACCAAATCTCCCGGGAAATACCAACCATGGCCTTTTTCAAAAGGCAAAAAGGAAAATAAAACAAGAAGTGGATTTAGAGTTCTCAATTGACAAACTTAAAACAGAGCAATCAAAATTGAGAATTATTTTTAATGAGTATCATAATTAGTTGGAAATCAACCAATCAAATTGCTCAATACATGGTAGAAAGCTGACGTGGTTATAAGAACAATATTTAGCAATACAGTAAGTAAATGCTGTTTTAACCGAGAGACGTCTGGAACATTCAGAAAGCCTTCAGGTGATTTATAGAGGGTATTCAGACATTGCCAAAAATGATATTCTTACAACCTAAAGATTAGTTTCTAGACATCTCCAGATTTTTGTGCTCTGGGGGTTGGCACATACAATGTATGAACAGCAGATGGACAAACTCATAGGTTTAATTGTCATCTACATTATTGTACAATAAGCATGGATTTTTCCAGGTCTCTAATAAAACTGAAGCTCAAGTTGCTCCCTAAAATGTGATGACCATTGTGATTTCAGTTCCTTTCACAATATTGTATACCATGTGTGTACAAGGAACTTATTATGTAAAATACCTGCAAGAGGCAAAACTGTAATTAAAACTACATAACTGTACCCTGTACATGTACCTTCCTCAGAATTGGATTCTGAAATCTTTCTTTTGCCTGACTTCTTTGCATTTTCCTTGCATGTGGTCACTTCACATTCCATCATACCAGCATGCTGTTCCATTATTTTTGGGTCAGCCTGGCAAACCATGACTGGCAAACTGCTAACTGCAAAATGTTCATCTGAGCCATCTTCTGCTGTGGCTTGACAAGTAGACCTCTCTGACAAAGACACCAAAATAACGTAGAAATTGGATGATTCTGCCACCATCAACTGTGACGGATAAAACTTTTTAAAAGAAGCAGGAAAAAAAAATTGATCACACAATCCAGACTTAAGGTTCCTGTACATTGTACATGATGCTCTAGGTTGGGAAAATAATGCACAAATCAACTTTACTCAGGATTTGAGGACTTACAATGTTCTTGTTTTCAATGAAAACAATTCCTTATTCACCCACAATACATGCACTTTTTGGTTTGAATAACCAGTACTCTGTAGCTAATTACATAAAAAAAATTAATGTAAGATGGTTTTACTCACTTTCTTCTTAAATGAAGCTGAAGTTACAAACGGTTTTTTGTTGTTTCTCATTTAACAAACAGCGCTGCCAGAGAAAACATAACTTTTTGCACACAAAAATTCTTGAATATCAAACATGAAACAACCAGGAAAAAAAAAATTGTTTTGATTTTGATTTCCAACACATCTGTAGAAATTAAAACAAAAATTCTAAAAATTCCAAAAATGGTCATTAAAGTTTGTTTTTCTTTACACTGGATCTCTCTCTCTCTCTCTCTCTCTCTCTCCAACTGTAAGCATGTCCAGACATCCTCCTTACTAATACATGTATGTCATTAGAGTATTTTAAATAAAGAAATGTTGAAATGTAAGGCTTGTAAAAAAATACATTTTTTAATGTCTGAGAAAACCTCCAGTACAACAATTAGCTTTAACCCTTTAAGCCCCGAGGGGTTCCCCATTGACGAGTAAAATCGTCTGGCGTTAGACAGAGTAAAATCTATAAGTGCCATTTGGCACTATCGGGGCTGAAAGGGTTAAACGGGGACATAGTTTTTTCACGCTGTTAGCTTAACCCTTTAAGCCCCGAGGGGTTCCCCATTGACGAGTAAAATCATCTGGCGTTAGACAGAGTAAAATCTATAAGTGCCATTTGGCACTATCGGGGCTGAAAGGGTTAACTTACACTCATTCACACCTAAACCCCCCCCCCCCCCCCCCCAAATCAATAGGCGAGTAAACTCATCTGGCATTTAATAACCAGAGTAAAATCTATTGCTCTCACTCTCAGGAAGGGAAGGGTTCAAGGGGATAGATGTTGTTAAGGAGCAATCAACGAATTTTATAGAATGTTCATGTTCTCACATCCTTTAATTTAATTAATTAATTAATTTTAACCCTTTGACCTCCAAACCGGCCAAAACCGGCCAGACTTACATGTACGTGTACATGTAGTATTATATTCTGCCTAACGCCAGACGGTGGATTTTATCGTGCTGGGAAGCAGTAAGGTAAAATTAATATCCACTACACATGTACATGTACTTTCACCAACATTGAGTAGAATATTTTTTTTAGACTAAGTATAATTATACCCCATTGCAGGTTGAATATTCATTGAGCCGCCTTGTTTATTGATAAAATTTGCGCCTTCACAAGAGTTGAATAGTACTTGCTACTCACTCCTGAACTAGTCAATCAGAACATGCGGAAAGTGCAAGTGGTATAATTATACTAATAATAACTAGTCACAAATAATTATTGTTAGCACCTCAGCCCTTTTCCCTCTTCATCCCAAAGGACCACTAAAGCACGGTCTTTCCAGTAGGTTAACAAAATTTATGCTAATAATTGTACTTAATGACAACTCAAAAGAACATAAAAATAAGAAATATAAATAAGTACAATACCATGAACCATTTTCCACAGTTTCTCTACAAGATTTCCACACTGTTCCTTCCAACAGAACTTCTCTTCATAAGATTCTCTAACATAGGTCATCTCACGCAGCCGCTTTTTATGTTTAGCTCTGACAACTTCAATTTTTTTTGCCCATTTAGCAGGATCATTTGAGCAAACTATGCATGTGTCTCCAAAGTCAATCTCTTCTAATGCTCTTGCAAATCCTGAATTACTTCCCACAAGAATTGGTAAACCAGCTGATAAACCTTCAAGGGCTACAAGACCAAATCCCTCTGATTTTGAAGGCATGATGACAAGGTCAACTTCACAAAAGAGATCCTTCATTCCTGCACGGCTCTGTACAAATTTTCGCACTGTCAGCTGCTCATCAGTAATTCCACAGTTGAGAAGTCTTCTCCTGACCTCATCCTGCTTCCCATCAGGGGCACCCACAAACAGAAGATAATAACGTTTCCCTTTCAGGCGCTGATCAACAAATGCTTTAACAGCTATGTCATATCCCTTCAGCTCAAAGTCCTCCTCATCTCCACGCCCACACAATAACACCTTGAACTCATCATCACTCTCAACTTTGGCCTGTTGCACTAAATCCCCAAATTCCCTATTAAACAGACCAGGAACTATTTCAAAAATATCCCTATCTTTCTTACTCCCCTTCAGATAGGAAGAGTAAGCCTTTTCAAGCCTTGGTCCAACTGGAACAACAAGATCAGCTTCTTTGCAAAGTTCAACCTCATCCCAGTGCTTCTGTTCACCTCTTGAAGTAGGATTATCATAACCCTTATATTTGCTGAGGTCCTCTGGGGCAGTATGCACCATGTGCACCCACTTACAATTTTGGAATTGTGCAGAACGTTTTATGACTTGAACTTGCCAGCCAAGTTTGACACCATGGCCAATAACAACATCCATTCTGTGATCTTCAGGTGGGAAGCACAAACAGTCAAGAGGTTCACGGAAGCCTGGGCGTTGCCTTGCATCAAGAACATTGATTTCAAGATCTTTGGCTTCCTTTCTGTCTTCATCTTTACAAGCACCCTCTGGGACCAACACAGAAACCCTGACATTTGGATGTTGAGACAGATGAATTGCAAGCTCTCTGTTTAATGTTGACAACCCACCCGCCAATGAATTCCATTCACTCCCTAAGAGAGTAATGTTCAGTGCTTCCTTCCTTTGGGCAAAAATCTTCTCTGCTTCGACAGATACTCCTTGTGACATGACTTCAATTCCAGACACCTGAAATGGTAATATACAGTAAACACTCAGAGTATTAACAGCGATTACCATGATTATCATACTTTACAGCAAAATACTCACCCCTGGCCAATACTGTAATAAATGGTAAGTTTGGCAAAAGTTACATGTAGGAGGTGGGTGCTTAGTGGAAAATGGGCAATGGGAAAGTGATGTTTGCACAAATTTGCCTGATGTTTACAATGAATGTACTTTCTAGACTGCACAACATGAGCACATGGCTTCTGATAGGATGCGGAAAAAAATTAAAGATTACGCGGAAATTTTTGGCCATATTATGCGGAAACATGCGTTGATTATGCGGAAATTACACCGGATTATGCGGAAATTTAAACAAGTTATAAAACTAATAATTAGGCCCGTCCAATGTATTTACATGCTTACAGTAAATCCGTAATCGAAATTGCAACCAATACAATCGCATTTGTGACTGAATTTTTGCCCTTTGTGATTAAAATACATGGAGGAGTCAACAATTTGCAACCAGCTTTCACCTTTGAAATAAAAGGGTTAGCAGTTGGGATTTTGCCGCAACTTTTGGTAAAATAAATAAAGCGATAAAAAATTATTTTGTTTCTCGTCATGAATTTTGTTTCAATTTGGAGATAATGGAGCAAAATTGTAATACCTTTGGAGCGCGATCCATTCCCTCGATCATTGACTTAGGGTGCATTCGATTGACCCTATTCCGGAATAAGAATACGTGGAGTGATGATTTAAAACGGTATGTCTGGCGCTTTTGAAGCAACGAGGATAATAAAGATATGTTTAAAATAGCATTTTAGAATGTGTTTGATAATTTTAATGTGAATCTCCGTGAAAATGAAGGATTTCTAACTTCTATTCCATGTATTCCTATTCCGGAATACGGTCAATCGAACGCGCCCTTAGTTTCTTATCAGTCACGTCATTTGCTGAAGTGTAACTGTTTCTCGTCCAATGTGAAGCATTGTAGGAACAAAAACTAGTGTCCAGGCTCATTGGCGAAAAAATGCGCGGAAACTGCTTACGATCTTTCTTATGAAATTTCATCTTGCAAACGAAATGGTGTGTTTTCTTCAATGTTCAGGAAAATACAAAATTAATGTAAGCGTTTCAAACAGTCAATTTCTTTGGCTTTTATGCTTTTGAGGATGTTAAGGAGCTGCTTTATCACTAATATCAGGTGTTTCTTCTGTTTTTTGCGGAAAATATCGGAATTATGCAGAAAATATCGGAATTATGCGGAAGATGCGGATTTCAGTGAATTATGCGGATCTGCATCGCCGCATCCTGTCAGATGCCGTGTGAGCATAAGCTCTCTACATCTAGATGAGTGCTTTTATTACTCCTAGAGGAAATGTTGTGAAATTGTTTCAATGAAAAAAAAAGCAAAGAATGGAAAAAAAAACTAATTATTTTCGCCACAACTTTTTGTCATAATAAGGTATTGACCAATAGTGCTAACTTGATATTAATGACCTAGGAAAGTCCAGGTAACACAATGTAAAAAATGTACAGTAGGTATCTTACTGAAGCAGTTTAAGTGCCAGAATTAATACAGAATCGAAAGCCTTTCTTCTTCAATTTCAAAATTACATGGGCTTATCTTGACCTACATGTACATGTACATGTAGTGCACAGGTGCAAGGACTATCACTGCAAAACCCTGGACTCTAACATTAAACACACAACTTCAACTTCTATTTTTGGACCTCATAAACGAATTAACCAAACTGTATAAAGTCAAAAGTACCACTCTGCTGATGACATAGTTGTTGTTAAATCTACATGTATGGACGATTGTGTTCAATTACAGCAAGACTTACAGTACAAAGCCTGGAGACGTGGGAGAAAGATTAGAAGATGGAATTTAATATTGCCAGATGTAATGACCTAAGAATTACATGTACAAGATGCACTTCATGGCTGCTACCTTGATGGAATTGCATCTACCAAGTATCTGGGAGTGTATCCTTTTTTCCAAGAACCATACAGGAATGGAATAAGCTACATGTACCAAAGGAAGTAGCGTCAAGAAAGAATCACTTAAATCTTTCAAGAGTGAAATGTACACAATTAATTAGCTCCATTTGTGTATATAATACCATTATTAACATGTAGGATGTTTTTAAAGTTTAATGCAGTCCTTTATATTCAGTATTGAATGTAGGACTTAAATGGTAAATAAATAAATATATACACTGTAAATAAATAAATAAATAAATAACACACACAGCCATACAACTTATGTTTTTTATGCTGAGTATGCGCAAAAGAAGAAATTAGACCTGCAAACCCTGAGTGGTACACGTAGAGTGGGGAAGCAGTATGATGAGTTGTTTGTGGGATGGACTTGTAATCCAGGGTTCCTGGCTGCAGCCCCCCTCTGACCACTAGTTGAAGTTGTTTTGGGTAGTCCCTGTTTAGTTTTGCAGCTGCAGGCCTTGTACATGTAAATAGCCAACTGACATGTCTCCTGCTAGTTGGAATTCTTCAATAGGTAAGTATTTTACCGTATTTACCTGTGTATAAGTCGATCCCATGTATAAGTCGACCCCCCATTTTTGATGGCAAAAAAAGCAATTTCTTAATTTCTTTGCTAAATGTTCATGGGATGCTAATCTTGCATTCTTCGATTTCTGGAACAGTGGATTCACAAAAAATTAAGGGCCTCAAGCGCTTAATAGTTTTTTGGTTCAGCGGTTGTTGTATGTGCGGGCATTTTGTCCTTGAATTTCGAAAACGTTCTCAGAAAATCGAACATGTAAACCTCAAACTAACCTGTTTTGTTGTTCAAAGATAAAGGGCTTTAGAGGATAAGCACAACATCACAGAAGCAGGAGTCAATCTTTGAAAATAACTTCAAAAACGATGCGAAATGTGCAAGGTTTATTGGTGCTTGACTTATAATTTCTCTCATGGCAAACGAAACAAAACTCATAAACCAAACAATACAAAGTTTGCAAAATCATCCAGGTTTGTATAAAGAATAAAAAACAATCATTACCAACCAGCTTTTTCAGGCAACACGAGTGACGATCATGCTTGCACGCAAACACGAGGTATTGCGCCAGGTTACTAAGCCGTTGAAGGATCGCATTTTATTTGAAGAAACAAGAATGTTTTTAGAGCTTTCCGCCTTTGGAAAACTAAAATTTCCAGTGTCTATTTCATATCTGTGATTGTGAGTATCTTCAACATTTAAAGTAAAACAAATCCTTTTTCATTTCAACTGGAATTGCTTTTAAATTCATTTTGAAGTCTTTCGTCCACTGCGTTCGTTATGTAGCCTGCGAACGCAGACGTATTTCCGGCGGTCGTTTACTTTTCGGGCGAGAGAAACGACCGCCGGAAATACGTCTGCGTTTGCAGGCTATTCGTTATGCCCAAAGACCACATTATGACGTTAATTTTAAATAAATTATTTAGCTGGAACTTCGCTCGAAATCTTTGACCCATGTATAAGTCGCGGGCAATTTTTGGAGCTTCTTTTGAGGCCATAAAAGGTCGACTTATACACGGGTAAATACGGTAATTATTATTGTCTAATATTTCATTGGTCCTGAAAAGCCCCAGAGGAGAGCAGGCAGTTAGGTGCTGGCACTAGGTACTCTGCATAGAAGGCTTTTTGGTGAATTTTAGATGTTTCTTTCCACCAGGGTTGACTTTTGAGTGATTTTAAAATTATCTAATGGCTATGCAAAAACCTGGACCGAAGTCCACAGAAAAAGCAAAGGGCCAGGAGGGTGGGGAGAAGACAGAGCAAGAAAACTCGAAAACTCATATTCACCTACGGATGGGGAAAATATTCTTCCTGATTGGCTGATTAAGTGTCACAAAAATCTGCCTGCTGGTCAAAACTTAATGCTCCCTTTGTGAAAGTATCAAGAGAAAACATAGCAGAAAGAATAACTTCGTTGCATGAGCTTGGATTTTCTGGTGTTTTTAAAACAAGCCTTAGGGCAGAAAGACTGTGTAAAAAAAGGCAATAAATGGAGGTGAGTTTTTTGGTGGTCCTTTCCATGGTATTTGGCAGGAGCTTCATACCGATATTTCAGCTATCTCTAGAAATAAAGGAGAAGATGACCAGTGAAATGTGTTCTGCATTAATAATTACACCTTTGAGAAGTATCAAATGTTGATGATCAGATTAAAGAGGCTGAAGGTTAGGGGTAACGGCAACCTTTTTGGTGGCTGCTAAGCTGGAAGATGCATCCATTGGCAAGACAAGTTCCAGAAAGTTCACATTAGCAGAAGATGCGCTGAACAAGGCATTTTTCAACGTGGCTAAAAGGACATTCTAATAATTTCCACAAAACATTGATGGATATCATTGTTGATGAAGTGCACACAGTAGAAACATGGATAGAGACATGGTAATACATGTAGTAAGTTGACATGTTAGCTCATGCAAATATTTCCCCAATGAAATACCAATTGTGTTTCTGCCAATGATTGCACAAGGAATGCTATGATTGGTTGCTACAGCTGTAGTTCACATGAAACCTGTGCTAATCACACATGATTGGAATTGGGACTTTCAAAGATCTTGTGGGGTTGATTGCAGGCAGTTTCACGCTTGTTCTCCTCACCCCCGTCCCTCTAACCTTTAGTGTATTCAAACAATC
>NC_090876.1:12971891-12984391 GCF_036669935.1 Montipora foliosa
CACTGTGGTATTGAAATGCCTACATGGGTTAGCTCCGGACTATTTAGCATCGAAATTTTTCTGAACGAAATACAAGCTGCAATTTGAGGGACTCCGAGAACAAACTTAATGTTAAATTGGCACGCACAAATTATCTTTAAAGTAGTTTTAGTTATAGTGGCACCACAGTGTGGAATCGCCTTCCTTGTGAAGCTAGGTCACGGAATAGCTCTAGTCGTTCAAACGCGCAATTAGCAAAGCTCTATGAGGCACGGCATTCACGGAAAGTAGCTTTTTAATATGGTGCAGTTTATAGTTAGTTCTAGTTGTGTAGTTATAGTTTTGATCATTCTGTAAATAGCTGATGAATTGCCCGTGGTTAAATAATTAAAAGCTTCATTCATTCGTTCATACATTGTGGCAATTAGACCTTTGTGGCAAGTGAGGCTGATGCAACATCTTGACCTGTTGTTGAGAGCGCAGGCTAAGAGAAACGATGGGATCTGGGAACGAGAATGGGGTCAGTGTAATCTGTTTGTCGTGATTCGATTTAGGATTGGGAGAGAAGCCAACGGATGGGATTAGATCTAATCCCTTTTTTCTGACAAGAATAAATGTGGCGTGCATAATAGACATTACTATGGTCTACTTTTTGTAATCTGTCGTCTCTATCGGGGTCAACGGCAGCGTCTTCGCACTGGGTGATTGCTTGATCTGTCTGTCTGTCGCGAGAGTCGGCGCGGAGCTTGGGGAAAGCCAGAGAGATTCCGAGTACGTTGATAACAATACCCAGGGAAAGAACATTATGCTAAACTAGCTTGAAAAAATACATTCTTTGCCCGTTCAATCAGCCATTATCACTTTTTTTTTTTTTATAGCTTGAGCTGCCTGTAATATATAAAGCAATCAAGCCGCAAAAGTAAACTCCTTGGAAATGACGGCCCTCCGGTGGAAAATTGTAAGACATACGAGAAGCTTCTTGTTCTGTAGCGGGAGAATCAGCACCAACTTTTTGATGGTTTCATTGTCTGCTTTGGCAACGTTTTGCATTCAACAGCCTGACGCTTCATTTGCTATGGTTCCACCAATGGCTAAGCTCCACCATCTCGTAAACGTCAGTTCGGCAAACTCGTCACTACTTTAAAAAATATTTCCAAATTTCGTATCTTACGAGCACACGGATTTCATACGATGTCTAAGAATAGCTTGTTGTTTTCCACAACTGCTGCTATCATCGCTCGAAAATATCTGGGAGAATTTGTGCGAACGTATATTTCCTTCCTATCGGAGGGCTTAAACAGATTCTCGGAAGAAACCAGGCTTGCCAGGCTGATTAGCATTTCAAACTCTGAATTAGCCTTCGTGAGCCCAACGCCCAACCTCGTTCCCAGCGTTTTTCTTCACCTAGAGTATATTTTCAGTTCAAAATGGCGACATCCGATTGAACACTGCTATTGACTATTCTCACCATCCCATAATGCAATACGTTTTGTGGAGTATTTACATAAAAACAATACAAGTTATTCACTCTTGGGACTGTATCATGCTTAAGTGAACTGAATATTCATTGTTTTAATGCAAATACGACCCCCCCTCCCCTCCCAAAATGACCTGTATCTCATGGGATTGGTGAAAAAAGAAGCGAATTTGCAAATATTTGTAACATGCATGCGTATTAAGTTAATAGCTATGCACGCGCGCACACTGGGAGGAAATGTTCACTCGCGCACAAAATAATTCAACATGTTGACTATTCGGCGCCGATGGATAACACGAGTGAACATTAGTGCTCAAAACTCCACCGCACACTGAGGAAACTTGCTTACGCCAACACTCACGAGTGAAACTTTGCTAAGCTGATAGCTCTAGTGTGCGGTGGGCTTTAAGTTGCATAGCGAGTGGGGCTGAGGAATCGGTAGTCACACAAAAACAGCTGCACTCCCATAGCACAGCACCTTTCAACACGAATTCTGACTACACTACAACGAGCTTCGAGTAAAAATTTATTTGGGATGTGTCAGTCAGCCGTAGAAAATACTAGACAATCCTATTACAAATGCAAGACAAGCCTACTATAATAACTAAAGTTAAACATAATCTCATAGAAGTTGTGCTACGCTAGATACGAAAAACCACTCAAAAGCCACCTTCAGAAGTGGCCAAAAACATGTAGAAATGTATTCCTGGTCTGATACAGCAGCACAAAATCCCGAGGAAAGGGTGAAAACAGCACATAATAAAAAAGTAAACAGACAAAGAGACTGAGCGACCTAGAATGACATCGAGCGTTAGCCCTTCGTCGCTCTGACGTCGCTCTGATGAAGGGCTAACGCTCGAAACGTCAGCTTTTAGAGGCCAATTTACATTATCAACTCCGTTGATAAAACCAAATTTTTGCATACTACTTCCCCACCGACGCAGCACCACAGTTTCTTTAGAAACTACCCCCTTCATTCATTTCTAGAATGACATCGCCCGCCAAAACCGTTAAATACCGTGACCCGTAACGAGCCTCCCCATCGTGCCGTCAGAATATCAATTTCTTAATAAATCATTCAGTCATTCAATCGCCAGAAATTACATATTCTGACTGCACTACAACGAGCTTCGAGTGAAAGTTTATTAAGGATGTGTCAGTCAGCCGTACAAATGCAAGAAAATCCTACTAGAGACAAAGAAAGGGAAAAGAGCAAGCAGAGTTACAATCAAGTTAAATACCAAGCTTCTTAGAGATCGATATCCTAAATACCAAGCTGTCGTCCACGTATCCATCCTTAGCAGAGACCGACCTCCCTCATCCGTGCCCCTGGAAAAGCCTATCGGGCACTCCTACATTAGAGGCAGCAGACGCGCCGCCCGCCCTTAAGGAGTGGGTATTAAATGCAACCATGCCCGGAACAATATCCTTAAAACAAGTCTCAAAATATTATCTGATGGCAGAATAGGTTATCTGTTTGTTAGAAGAAACCACTGTATGGCCTGGCCTAGTCTTAGAGCCCGGAAATCGTAATGAAGCGACTCTAGAGGAAACCGTTGTAGCCTGGACAAATAACGATTGAGAAACAGGGCACGAGATCATGCTATTAACACTTTATGAAATTACTACTTGATTTTCTTTCCTACGCTGATCGGTCTTGCTTGCATCAGTATCGATAGTCATATATCCATCGCGGAAGGCAATATCTTTATAATTGATATGAAGAACTTCTAAAATTCAAAAAAGCCCGCAAATGCAAGGATAAATAGGCACACGTTCCTTAGCTCAAGTAAATTATCTAAGTTAGAGCCCTCTACTAGCTTGTTAATCATGTCTGGCGAAACAGGGTCCTTTCCGTTTACCAAACAGGTTCCAATTTAATAGACTCTTTGCGGCTTTGCATGTCGAGAGCTCGAGTCTGGTCACCAGTACTGGTGGCGCATGTCCGAGAGTCTGGTCACCAGTACACCTGTGGTTGACCAATTTATCTCAGATCATGCTGCTGTTCGATGTCGGCTCGCGCCACCCAGGCCTGGTCTCCTGGTTAACACCATCAGCTATCGGAAAAGCAAGTCTAACGACATTGACCAATTGAAAGAAGATATAAAGCAGACTGCCCTCTGTATAAGAGAAGCAACAACTAAAGCCGCGGCTACAAGAGCGATTTTTGTCTCGCGCCGGTGATGCGATTTTTTTTCAGATTTTGTTGCGCCGCCTGTGCGCCAATGTGGTTACACTTGTGACAAATTTTGGCGACAAATTGAAGGCCGCGCGAATCGCATATTTCAAGAGACCTGGGCATTATAAACAGACATTTCTAATTTAATTTCATTGGCTAAATAGTCTTTAGTCGCGTCGCAAGCGCGGGCAAAAAGTTGCAGGAGGGCTACACGGGCAACTATATCTGCGATTTTGTCGCGAAAGTTTCAACTCTGGCGACTTTTTTCTTGCGAATTTTTCACCTGTCGCGTCGCCAGTTCAAGGGTGGCTACACGTGCGATTTTCATCTTGCGCTTGCGAGACGACAAAGATTGAAAAAATCGCATCACCAGCGAGAGCAAAAAATCGCTCGTGTAGCCGCGGCTTAATGCCGATAACCTAAATAACTATGCGAAGGAGTACAACACCACTCTCTCCGAACTCCTCGATCGGCATGCGCCAGAAAGTACTTGGACTAGGGTGACTCGACCAGTAGTTCCATGGTACAATGAAGATATTGATCAGACTAAGCGCGCCCGCAGGAAAGCTGAACGCAAATGGAGAGAACGACACTTCCATCAGACTTTGCAGATTACAAAAAGAATCGGAACTATGCCACGAACCTAATGAACAAAGCTAGACAAGAATTCTATTCTCAGTTCGTTGAAGAGAATAGTTATAACCAGAAAAAGCTGTTTAATAACTCAAACAAGCTGCTCGGCGAGCGCAAACAGTTGCGCTTTCCTGAGCACACAAACAAGACCGTGTTGGCGAATGATATCGGGAGGTATTTCGTACGCAAAATAGAGCGCATTCGTTCGGACATCTACATCCACAAGATCAGGATCTTGTACCTCCAGACAGTGTTACGAACAGAACGCTAAACTCTTGTAACAATCTTAGTGAGCGAAATGTTAGTGACTTGATTAACAATTCTGCGAAGAAGTCTTGTGTCCTAGATCCGATGCCTACTTGTCTGATCTATCACTCTCTTGACGTGATGCTGCCGGAATGGTGAAGGCATCCCTGTCTACGGGGCACTTCCCAGATGAATGGAGGGAAGCTGTTGTGAACCCTTTACTGACAAAAGGTGGGAAGGACTCTGGTCACATAAACCTACGACCAGTCAGTAATCTGCAATTTGTTTCGAAGAATACTGAGAGAGCGGTTTTCAACCAGATTATGCCCACGTAAAAGAAAATGGACTCTTTCCAGAATTACAATCGGCGTACAGAAGTGCCATATAGTACAGAGACGGCACTGTTGAAAATTTTAACGCCATTCTACTAAATAGGAATAGCGAACATGTGTCTTTACTAGTTCTCTTGGACTTAAGTGCTGCATTTGACACGGTGGACCATAATATCCTTCGCCGTCTAGAGGGCGGCTCTTTTGGCGTCACCTACGATGCTCTCAAATGGCTCGACTCTTATTTTAGATTTAACCTTTATACCTATTTCCTTATTTATTTTTTTTCACTTTCTATTGTTAGTTAGCAACACTATTAGTTTATCTATCAATTATACAACTTTTATATCAATTTTAAATAACAGTATTATTAGTTAGCCTTACCAATTTGTCACAAAGCGCGTTAGATCATATATTCATGAATTTCGCGCTATAGAAATAATAAAATTATTATTATATTATTATTGTCTCCAGTCCAAGTTTCTTCTTCATTTCATCTGTCACAGGATGTCGTTCTGCTACTTTATTGAGGTAACCAGAAACATAATCATTCCACAGATGCTCAAGACTTATAAGGTAGGGCAATCCACAATGATTTCAAGAGACTCCATGTTGACAACCAATTAATAAGGATACCGCGTAGTCGTGTTGATAAAATCAGTCAAGGCTCTCACTCCTTTCTGTTTACTTGAGGAAAAGTCACGGGATTTCACAGACGTTTGGACTTGGGGTACTAAAAAGTTGTAGACTATTCCCTCTTGTTCTTTTGTTAGGCCTGATACACTGACTGATTAGGAGCTTGATCAAAGTGTCTGAAAATAAGATTATACCTTGTTCGTGATCAAACGACACCACTAATACAGCCATGTATCATGTTCATGTTAGCAGGACACACGTCCTTACACTCTAAAAAAGGAAGGAAGGAAAATAACTTCAACTGACTCAAAATTCCTACAATGTACACGATAGTCTGTCTACCATAAACACTGGCTATTAAGAAGCACTATTTTTCCTAAGATAAGTGCTCTAAATCGGGGGTGCGGCTTATCCGCGAGAACATCTGGAGGATTCTATAATCACGCTCTCCAAAGAGTCAACCGAAACCCCAGGTTTAAACAATGGCTTCTCTTTCTAGATGTTTAAGAAAATTGAGAATTGGTCATTGCTTTTTAATTAATGTTTGATGGCTCCTAAAGAAGCCGTGTTCACTGGTCTGTTAGCTTACTTTGCATTTGATAACAGATTTTTTACGCAATTTAAGACTGCCTTTCTTGAACAGCTGAGGGTCTGCAAGCAAGGAATCTCCGTTCCACCACAGAGCTGTTTACAGTGTCGCCGCTTGCCGGTCACTTCAGCAGTGATTGATCCACCACGAGCAAGGAAAGGCAAATGCTCCAGTTCTCTAACTTTCAATAAGTGGCCTGGGGCCCGTTTCTTGAAAGTCCCGAAACTTTGCAGGCCATTTTCGGGTGTCACAATTCCCTATGTATCTCAAGAACGGAGAGGATTTGAGACGTCAAACTTTACAGTCAGTTTGCCTTTTGTTACCTTGAATACATGTCAAAAGATCGGCGTTCCTGAACAAGTGGTTAACAGGTTTACAAATGGCTTTTCGGGCACGAAACGTTTTTGGGACTTTCGAGAAACTGTCCCCATTGACTTGTTTGTCCTCCAAATAACCAAGATAAGGTCAATACAGTTTCAAAATGTATATGGAAAGTATTGACTTTATTTAGACATATTATTTTACCAGTGATAAGATCTACAGCTGGTCCAATTCCCGATCCACTCATTGAATTGAAAATACTAACCTTGTCGTTGAAGTGCAAAATTAAGATTTAAATGTGTTTTTCCTAAAATTTGAGTCCCCAAACTCAGGGTGCGGCTTATACGCATGCGCGGCCTATACGCCGGTGTTTGTAGTTTAAGATTGCATTCACCATCAACAGATACAACCCCTCACTCTGTCCATCGGGAATGATGCAAAATAAAAGGCATGCAAAAAGGAACCTTGAAAAAATGTACTTCTAACTTCTCTCGTTAATACTTTCTCTCCTTTTTATACTGCATGTTATGAGTACTATCAGAGAATCGCAACAATCGCGACGAGCGAGAGCGGACAAGTCGACAATTTGATATGGTGAAAAAAAAAAATGACGGCAGTGTTTCATGCGTCTGTCCTATTAGTTACAATGAATTTCGTCATAACATTATCAAAGTAGCTTGCGGACAATGTTATGACGAAATTCATGATCAATAACAGGACAGACGCATGAAAAACTCAAGTCAATTGTTAAATTCAAGTTTCGTTTTCCTTTTCTTCCATTGGAAAAGTCCTATAATCAACCTTACAAATCTATGAGTCTACATACTACATTGACATGATGGCTCTCATCAAAAACATATGTCAAATTACTGCGATGAATATGACTTGGCCAACAAGTGAAAAATGTCTGAAAAATTTGCTTAAACACTAAACAATCTTAGACCCTGTTTCCACTACAAAAGAAAACAAGAAAATTCTGGTGCAACAGTTTTCAGTTATTTGATTCTGACAAGCCTAAGGTACCAGCCATCATCCCCTTGAAAAATCCTGGATCCGCCCCTGCTAAACAAGCAGGGTTCGTCATTGATGTTAAAGCCGGTCACGTATCTTTCCTTTCGCCTGGTACTACTCTACGTTTCCGTCTGTTCCCTTGGACTCGTCCGTTGTCTGTAACGAGATGGTAATCTTTCCACACAAAATACATCCAGGAATACCCTTCCTCATCTTTTTCAACAGCTGCAACCTGCTGTTTTGAATACAGCAAGCAGTTCATGGAGGTCTCACACCAGCTTCCTCCATCACGGTAACAGAAGACAAAGGCTGCACAGAAGGCGTCTTGAGAACAAGACGCATTGCAATCCGTAATGTTACCAGCTATCTCGGAGTGACGTGGCTGCTTATCTGTCTTGACCTTCAAGTTTTCAAAAACAAGAGTGTCCCTTTCTCGCTGTAGCCGTGGCAAGAAAACAACTATTTTAGACGTCGGTTTGTTCTCGATCGATCGTGGTTTTGTGTCCAGAAGTTTACAGCCTCTGGTGTCCGTGGAGTACTGCACTGCAAGACAGTTGTCCTCCAGAAGGCAACTAGCTCGACATCCTGCCTCGTCCATGTTTGTCAAATACCTGTAGCCTGAAATAAAAAAAAGGAACAGAATCTTGGTTACCAGGGAAAAGATGACACAGCATTTTATGTCTTGGAAACTCTTAGGCTTTTCAATACCTATATATCATGAGAACTAACGTATAATCAACTCGTTTTACTACCCATTTAAGGACGTTGCCTACTTTTGTTATTGCGCATACGTTCTGCGCATCTCGAGATACTCGGATGCTTACTAATACAGAGATATTTTTGCGCGGTTTAAAACTATCCGGAGAAAGTACATCTTAGTAAGTACTCTTGGTATCCAAAAAGAAAATTGGGGGTAATCATGCATTTTTCAGAGATAACTAAGCTTCAATTTGCGAAAGAATGCCATACATTGTTTTGTATTTTAAAGCTTTTTACAAATATTATTCATGAATTATCTTTGAAAAATGCGTGGTTACCCCCAATTTTCTTTTTGAATTTCATTAACACTTGCTAAGATCTACATTTCCGGAATGATCACACACCGAGGCAAAAATATCTTTAATTTGTAGGCATCGTCCGTAAGTGAGACAAACGGAAGAGAATTGGAAGATTGAGACACTTTCGTGTAAGATACATGTAAGGCGTCTCGCCTGAGCCTCGTGTATAAGTTGCTTTTGAATAATTGGGCTCGTCCTGAGAAAAGTTGCAAGATTCATATAAGCAGGCCCTCCTCTAGCCATCTATGCCTCCCTTCTACCATTCCCTCTTTTCAATCTGGGGTCGACTTTAGACTCAATGTTTTTGTCATTCCTTGTTATTTACTGCAGATATTAAACAATTTTTGAGCAAAATTTGAGCAATATATATATCGTAATTAGTCAGCGCATGGCAAGCAAATCAACTATAATTTTGCCGAAGCTGAAGAATGAGGGAATTAATTGATCTGCGAAATCACATTTCGTGATAAACGAGTTCAATCATTGTTTTATAATTCGATCTCCAAGTTTTTTTTTCAGATTTAAATCGCTCCCTGCCGTTTTTCACACAGGAACGTGGTTACACTGATTACGAACGAGCAGAATATTATTTGCATCAAGACACATTTAGACGGTATTGCGCATGAGCAGACCATTATTTGTGGACTGTTATTATTATGTTGTCAAATGCGATCTTGGCCTATGAAAGGAAGGGAAAAATGAATTTTAAAAAATAATACTATTTATATAGCAAAGTACAAAACCGAGTGGTAATATTTACCAAATGATGTGACGTCGACGCCTTTAAGAGTTGTCCCCAGATTAATGCTATTATCGCATGAATCTATAAGTCCCTTTTCTTTCAAAATCCGACAATAATTCCTTGAAGTGTTGATCAGCCTCTCTCGCATGGCGTTCAGATCAATCCCAGGAAGATTCTGGGCGTACCTTTCAGTGAAAAGGTCATAGACAGGTGATAGAGAATACTTTGTTGGAACTGGGTTTTCCTTAACAGATGAAGCCCAAGTCATAGCATCGCCATTACTAGGAGGGGCTGCTCCCACAGTGACAGTGCTAGTTTCCACGGACTTTTGAAAGGTGGAAGCGGCAGATCTCTGTTCAGAATCCAATGAAAAGCCCCCTCCAACACTGAACAGACCAGAGTAGCTGGCTTGTGCCTCTACACTGATTGCCTTCTCTCTCAGCTCTTTATATTTCGTTTGGCTGACTTTATGCTGTTTCATGAATCGCGCTCCAAAAGTAACTTCTGACACGTAATGAGTTCCAAAGTATTTTATGAACTGAATGAGGTCATCTTGACTAGCATCTGAGGAAGCCAGTTTGTTCGCCCACCTCACAAATCCTGGATGAAATGGTGGCGGATCGGTGACATCGAGTTTGCTAAAGTAATATCGACACCGAGCTTGTGAAATTATGTACAGGAACTCCCCTGACGACATCTGCGCGACGGATTCTTTGTAGCTTGCGCTGGCAGAAAATTTGAAGCCCCATCCACCTCCTGTGGAAAATCATTTTATATTAGTATCAGTTTTTAAGTTTTTGATTGGTAGTGTGTAAGTTCAAACTTGAAATACGTAAAGGTCGCAATTAAAGCGATCGACAACTTCATTGACTTCCAGTCATTCTAGATCAAAAGAAGATCATCTTTTTGATAGAAGTAACATGATCTTGACGTCTACACTTCTCTATGACGATTGTCAAGATTCATAATTACTCGTTTTTCTGTCCAGAAAAAACTCTCAACGTTAATTATGACGCGGTTAAACTGGGAAGGGTACATGTTCTTGCATGGGGACGCACCTTCAACATTCGCTGCTGCGGCAAGAGATGAGGACATCTCCACTTTGTTTCTTATCACTTTGGACGAAAACGAGGTTACACACGACACATCAGGCACGACGATCAGCCCTTCGGGAACACTGTAGCGACAGTCAGAGGTCTGTCTGCCGGACGAATATTTTGACAGAAAGATGGGGTGAGTGAAGCCAGGATCATGCCCTGATGCCATTGGATATCCTTTTAAAACGTCGTACCCAAAGAACGCGTAATCAATATCTGGAAATGATCGTTTCCAGTGAGCTTCTTGGCATTCTTGAAGACGAGAATCTAGCCGCACTCCTGATGGTAAAATGATATAGGTATAAGTGTATGGATAAAATTAAAAATTAAAAAATTGAAGTTAATCTTAACTTTGGGAATATGAAAAGGACGCTGCAGCGGTGATTGCATGTAAGGCTTTTGTTGGTTGCAAAGATAACGATCTTTTTTTTTTCTTTTAAATAAGACAAAAGTGCAAAACTAAATTAATTGGCAAGTATAGGTGCGTGAAGGCACTAGTGACGATAGAAAGAGGGTCAGTATTATCGATTATAAAAGGACAAAACATGATCTATTTCTTTCTCCATTGAAAAACGTGTGTTGGGATGTTGGCTCAATAAATAGGGCTCAGTGAGCTCAATCCTCTTCGTGCCCTTGGGCGCATAAGGCCATTACCAGGGACCGCCATTGCTTCCTGTCTTTCCAACAGAAAACTCGCCAGCTTCCCCCACATTTAGAGCCTTAGATTAATCTCTGACTCTCTGTATCTCCATCAGGGGTCATCTTGGAGATACTAACCTTCCTCGAGAGCTTGGAATCCGTTTCTGAGTTCAAGCTCAAAAGGCTGCCTTGGTCTCCAGAACTTTGAGTTTGGTGAAATCAATTCGTCTTGCTCTGGTTTCATTTTGTGGAGCTGGTTGTCGCTTCCAAGAACGGCTCCTCTTCGCGCCTTTACGTCTAAAGCGGGTTCTTTTGACTTGCCCTCAATGATGACATGATCCATCCGGGTGTGGGTCTTGCCATCTGGGGATACCCATTTCCTCCTCTGAGGGAGACAGTCCCTCTAATGTCCAAGTTCTTTTCTTCGCACAGGTTGCAAAGGTTGTTTCCCTCGCGCAGGTTGCAAAGCTCACCCCACTGAACTACTTCTTGTTCACCTTACAGAGATATGGAGCAGGTTTGTTGATAGCGGCCTCGCGGTTGCCGTCGCGCTCGTAGACTTTAAGAAAGCTTTTGACCGTGTATCGCAATCGCACCTGTTGGAGAAATTACACAGGCTGATTCGCATCGATGGTCAACTCTACGCCTCGATGAAGAATTATCTGTTGGATAGAAAGCAGTTTACGGTGATAAATGGTAAGGAATCATCGAAAATGCAAGTTAGGTGCGGAGTTCCACAGGGTTAGGTTTTAGGCTCTACTTTGTTTGCGTTGTTCACGAACGATTTACCTTCATCTATTATATCTAGAGATACGTTTATGTACGCTGACGACACTATGGTTTTCTGCAACGGTTGCACGCGAGACGTAGCTTGTAATTTGCTAAATTGTGCACTTGAAGAACTTTTCACCTGGTGTACAAAAAGCTGCTTAACTCCTCATCCTGGCAAATGCGAGGTAATATTACTTTCCAAAGCTCGGCTTAGAGGCCCGCTGTCTGCCATTTATATCAGAAAGGCTATCATAGAATATAAGGCTAAGACCAGACTTCTGGGTGTTACCTTGGATCAAAATCTGAGCTCGATACCTCATCTGCAAAAAGTCATTAAAAATTTCGCAAATATATTGAGCCTCCTGAAGAAATCCAAGTTTCTACGTAGACTTGTGTACGAGTCGTTTTATCTGAAGGTTATCCAGCCATCCATTACGTACGCGTTGCCTGTGTGGAGAGTGTAAGTCAGACGGACTTATTTAAGTCATTGAAAAGACAACATTGTCGTGCCGCCAGGATCATTTTTGGTTTTCCATTGGACATGCCAACCTGCAGATGTTTTAGCTACTGTAAAGTGGAACACCTTAATGCATCAATATAAACTTTCTATAAGCTTTTTTACAAAGGTTTCTATGGTATGCTTCCATACGCTTTAGCTGAACAGTTGATAACCCACAGCAACACATCTGTTTCAAGAATGAAAAATGGGTTGATAGCTCTGAGGTTTGCCTCAAAATACAGTCAAAACGTCATTGCCTATAGAGGGACTGTCCTCTGAAACGCCATAGGTCGT
>NC_090876.1:12989391-12996891 GCF_036669935.1 Montipora foliosa
CTTGTAAACGTCCCGGAACTGGTTATTATATAATTGCATGATCCACCCCTTCAAAACTCAAACGTCCCACCGCTAAATCTGATCGAGTCTGATCGCCTCACGCTCTCGCGTAAAGCACTTTAAAGTCTCAGTCTCGTAATTAAAGTCAACGTTTCTCGTGCTCGAAAAAGAAACGCTAGCCTTGCCGTCTCGCAAGCAGTCTCGCATTTACCGTTCCTCGCCACAAGTCAATCCTACAATTTACCTTTTTTCATCGGTGGGGGAAGGAAGGTTGTTATGACTGGTTAGCCAGTTGTCATCGTTTTACATGTCAGCCGATAACCTGGGGTTTAGGGTTATGCACACGACCACTGCGGAAAAAATGTCTCGCCCCTTTTGTGACCCCAAAGAAAGCATGTTACACGGAGAAAGAATATCATGCATGCACATGTCCTGGGATAAAATTACTGCATGAAAGAGATGAAAAAAAAAATTTCATGCCTATACCGAATCACAGCTCCGGTGCAAAGGGTGTATCTAGCTTTTCCTTTTTGGTCTGCCTAAGACTTTATCTCCCTGTTCCAGATGACTTTCTTTCGCATTCCGATGATAGTGGGCATAGTCTTTGCCTTTCTGTTTACCAACTGCATCATTGTCATTGGATATCCTATCTGTTGCTGTCCGGGAACGGCCTTTAGTTAGGCTTGCGATTTTGGTACGAATCTCACGCCCGAATAACAGCTGAGCTGGACTCATTCCAGTGGTAGCATGAGGAGTGCTTCGATATGCCATGAGGAATTTTAACAGCTCGTTTCGCCACTCTTTTCTTTCTGTTTGTGCAGTTCTGATGGCCTTTAGAAGGCTGCGATTTTGTCTTTCGACCCTGCCATTTGCCTGAGGCCAAAGTGGGTTGAAAGTTCGATGATCAATGTGGTTGTCTCTAAAGAATGACTCTATCTCTTGTGAAATAAACTTAACCCCGTTATCAGTTTTGATTGAGCAAGGAATACCACGGGTGGAAAACATGCCTTCGAGATGGTCGATAAGGTTACTTGATGCTACCGACTTTATGATAGCAACTTTGTAATAGCGGAGCCCAGGCGCGCCAAGCGCGCCAGCAGAGCAGCATGGGTAAGATTTTTTGGGAAATCTACACATGCGAGAAATTTTGGTTATGACGTCACTTGCATCCGTTCGCCCGTACAGACTGTCGGGGTGGAGGTGGGGAGGCAGGAGAGCCTCTGGGGACGGGAGTGTTCGGGCACTGTTTACGTTCCGATACTTACAATTATGATACTTACACTACTTACATTACAAATACTTTCACTACGATACTAGCACTACTTACAATTCGATACCTACACTATTATCATTACAATACACCATACAATAGTTACACTACTTACAATAAGATAACAACAATACTTACAGCGCTATACCCTCACGCAAACACACACGCACTCTTCCAATCCCTAATTATTACTTACGTGTTCAAGTCATTACACTATATTGCTTTCTGGGGTTAGAAAAGGGAGCTCCGCTTTTACGCTTGGCTAAACCTACATATAAGCGACTTAAATAGTCCACAACAACGAAAAGGTGCTTCCCCGAGGGGAGAGGTCCGATGAAGGTGATTCGTGGAATTCAAAAGTGGCACTTGTCTGGATTTACTGCGAGGCCTTTAACCTTCCAATCTTTGAAAAACTTGTATCAACCTCTTGTCGTGCTCATCAACACTTCGGCCGTGGAAGATGATGTCTTCTGCAATATTGCTTGCCCCCTCGCAATCATGTAATAATTGCTGGATTATGTGTTGATACGGTCCAGGTGCCGAACTGATCCCGAACATCAGCCTCTTGTAGCGAAATAGGCCTGCATATGTGGTAAAAGTGGTAATCTCCCTGGATTCTTCAGCGAGCTCGATCTGATGAAATCTCCATTTGAGATATAACTTGCTAAACATTGTACCCTGATTCATATTCCGCAGGACTTCGTCGACAGTTGGGATCGGATGTTTTTCCCTCTAGATAGCTTGGTTTGCCCTCCTGATATCAACGCATTGTGTTATTTCTCCCGATGGCTTGGGGACCACGCAAACTGGACTGACCCCTGAGGTAGGGCCTTCCATGTTCTCTATAATATCTGCATCTTGGAGTTCCATCAGCTTACTTTCCAGCTTTTCCCTCAAGCTGAAAGGAACACGCCTGGGGATCTGTGCCACTGGAAGGACATTCGCGTCAACATGGATTTTCGCCTGGTAGTCCTTCAACTTCCCAAGGCCGCTGAAACATTCTTGAAATCTGACCTTGAAGGACGAGTCAATACTATTCACTTGAGATCCAATCTTGAGTGCTCCAAGTTCAAGAGCGGTCTTCCTACCAAGAAGGGACCTTCTCCTTCCACTAATTACAATAAACTCTATTTCAATATCCTTCTCGTTGAGCTTGACGAGTGACTTAAACTTTCCTAGCGTATCGAGCAGCTCCGGTAGCACCGTACGGGTAAACATTGTGCGTTCCCTTTCGTGATGTACATTGATGCCCTGTCTTTTAATTATAAGATCTTGCCATGTCTCCTTGTCAACATCATTGCACGACGCTCCTTTAAAGTTGCCCGTCCGACCCTTAACTGAACAGTGCCACTTTCAACACCACAGACATAACCTTCTGAAACAGAGAAAACATACTCATCATTATCCTCTGCATGATGTACATTGTGAAGTCACTGTTTGATGGTTGTTTTTTGTCGACCCTTGTTGCCTTTTCAAGATTCAGGTTCATGCTTTCCAGTTTTCTTTGTCTTGCATGAGGTCGCAAAGTGGCCCTGGCTGTGGCACTTACAACCTTCCTTTCTACAATGGAAACATCTGCCACTCTTTCTATGAGTTTCACTGACCCTATGTTCGATTCCATCTTCTTTACTTGAACCTCCGCTGCCTCCGATTAAGGAGCGATCAGCTGAACCTTTTCCAGAGTTAAATATTGGCCCTTTTCTAGAAATGTCCTCCTCAGTTTACTTGATCGGCACTTGTAAATCACCGGCTCACGAGTCTGCTCGTTTCTGTTTTCCTCGAACTTACAGTTTTCTGCCTGTCACCGTAATCGGGTTACAAGCTGGTCGACAGTTTCAGAATGCTTTTGGCGCATTTGACGAAATATATATGCCATTCATACGGAATGCTGACGTGTGGTTTAAAGTACAAATGTAGCGTACGAAGAGCTCTCTCATACATATTAGAAGAATCTGTCCCACCGGATGGCGGTCCTGGGTCAGTTAACGTAGCAATTATTTTTATATAGTATATAGCGATTGAGTCCCGATTAAACAGAGAGTAACTAGAAAAAACACCGTGTCAAACACAACTCGTGGCTTTTTATTTAAGTGCGCACAATCTCACTCGTAAGGCATTGCTCTCTGGGTAACATAGGTTCGCGACACACTACACCTGCGTGACCCGTGAAATATAAAATTCGTACTAAAATTTTCCGAGACCCTGCTAAGTAGTGTCTTTGAGCGTGAAGTCTTTTGAGTGTATGTTTGGTTGGTTTCAGGGGGTGTAAGAAATGCGTAGATTTTATCCGGTGGACACATAGAGATTACTTTATGGAAAATGCGCGCGTACGATTTTTATTCATTTTCCATGCTGTAATGTGTTTATTTCATAGGTACTGAGGTTTTTTTCGTGGTAGCGTTTGATAGACAATTTTATTTCGCACAAATGGAGTGGGGTGATGAAAGCAATCAACGGTGGTTTAAAATCGCCCAACCAACAATTTATTTAATAAAATTTACAACACTTACTGTGTTTCAGATATTCCAAAATAGTCCAAAGTGAAGAGTGTTTTTAGTTCGTTCCTTGTGTGTCGTGGGTTCATTTCCCACCCTGGTCAGAGTTTTTCTCTGTCCTTGTGTGGGCCCATTTCCGTCAATAGGACTAACGCTCACATGGGGTAGAAACTTAGCACTTCACATTACACTCACGGTTAGTTTTTTTTATTTGCATTACAATGTAATCTAACGTGGATGCGAGGCAACTTCGGGTTAAACTACAAAACAGCCCGAAATTGCCTCACACACATGCTAGATTATATTGTAATGCAAATGAGTAAAACTAACCGTGAAAAGGGCTATTTTGTCGTTCGTGTTCCTGATTGGCTACATTTAGAATCAGTACGAATTTTATTCACTGTGACTTTCGTGCATAAATCTCAGTACCTATGAAATAAAACAGAACATTTTATTAACCTGCAATGACGCCGAAAGTCATTGTAACGCGAATGATGTTTTAGTGGATATTTAAACAAAATAAACCCTTATGGAGTGGAAAGTCAATGTATAAACAAGACAGGCGGGGAAAGATAAATATCTGGAATCTTAAAAGCGACGAGTAATAGACTTCGACTACAATCTTCTCTCCGAATCAACTGAGAGAGCTTTGTTTCTAAATTAATATTTTTCTTACTAATTGAGATGTTATGTACAAAACTGAAACCAAACGAGCTTAAAAAACATCGAGGGAATCGAACGCCTTGAATGCATCTCAGACAACTGAGATGCGACACAGTGATGACACATCTCAGTTGTCTGGCTATTTACATTTATTTTTTACTCAATATGCACAGAATTCAGGTAAAACATAATTGGAAGTGTGATAGTGAAGATTTTTTTGAAAGAAAGCTTGTTCTCGTTAGTCAAGTAATTATTTTGAAAGAAAGCTTGTAGTCTGTTTTGCCTCATTATTTAAGGAAAAGATTCTTCCGAAAAGGGTTTGATCCTGAATTTATTTTCTTGCCTATAGTAGTTATAGTTGATACGAATTGGGTTTCTTGTTTTCACGCACGCAATGAAATAGGAAGGGTTTTTTACCTCTAATAGCAAATACGTTCTTTGTTACAATAAAACCTTTAGCTTAACTGCAGAATACCCTGCTATCTCGAACCTATAACCTAAATTGGGTGGATACGTGGATACGCAGTGGAAACATCGAGCTTAGTGGATACGCGGAAACGTGGATACGCACTCGTTTTCCTGGTTCCCACTCTTTCTCCTTTCTGAAGCACCAAACAAAAAGAGCGAAGGAGATTGATGTATATGTATTTTTCGTTCTTAACGCGCGATGATCGAGTCATTTTATAGTTCGGTTAACTGCACTTTTCGCGGAATAGCACTCGATTCCTGATTAAGTCTAAGCGCTGGTTTAAGTGATTTTAGCTTTCAATTTACGGTTCGGTTAACTACACTTTTTACGAGATCGTGTGAGGAATATACGCCAAAATAAAACTGAATTACAAACTACTGCTAGCTTTCATTTTACGGTTTGGTTACAGTACACTTTTCTCGAAATAGCATTCCTGATTAAGCCTAAGCGGCCAGTTCAACGATTTGGCCTAAGCACTTGCCCACTGCGTATCCGCGTATTCGAAGTTGTTTTTTTTATGAAGCTAAAAATATTTCTTTAAGTTCCTGGTTAATCCAATTTATTGCTACAACTTAAGCTTACTACTGCGAAGATTGTCTACATTACTCATTAACATAAAGATTTTTCAACAAACCAGACAACATGGCTAGACATATAGAGGATATTACATTGCCGCGCGGAGATACGAAATTTCCCTTCGATTGTTGAAAAATATTTCACGAGTGAGCGGGGCGAACGAGTGAAATATTTTTCAACACGAGAAGAGAAATTTCGTATCTTCAAGCGGCCATGTAATATACTATTTATTATATAAACACCAATGAAATACTAAATCATTTCACGAAAGGCATCGAAAGGCGCTTTTTTATATCTAATCGTAGCAAAAGTGATCTTTTCACGTGTAAAGATAACATATTATCTTTACTTGTGAAGATACTATATTTCCACGCGAAAGCTCACTTGGTATTTCATTGGTGTTTATATAATAAAATGTAATTTATGTCAAGGCATGGTGCGCACGTGATAATCCGTTGGGTAAGGTTGTACCCAAGGTACGCTAAACCGAGCTAATGGCATTTGGGGGCGTTGTTTCCTTACCAAAGGTCAACTTTCAATATCTCAGAAGCGGGGCTTTATATTATGGCTAGCTTTGAAGTTATTCGTCCTTCTTTCCTTTGCCATCGACAAGGACACTCGGAATACCATGTGGCGCAGAAGTAGGGTGATACATTTTAGAAGAGGGAGTTTTTTAATTTGCCAAGTACGGAACAAACAATTCATCAGGGGAAAGGACAAAACATGGACCTCCCTTTTGGACCGGGTCCATGGGCCAGGCCCCTATTTTTTTTAATTTTTTGTTTTTGTGTTGCTTTTTTGCTGAAAAGTGTCCCAAAGCATTTTTCGAAGATAATTAATCAACAATATTTGTAAAAAGCTTTAAAATACAAAGCAATGTATGGCGTTCTTTTCCAAATTGAAGCTTAATTATCTCTGAAAAATGAATGGTTACCCCCAATTTTCTTTTTGAATTTCAATGACACTTGTTAAGATCTGCTTTCTCAGCATAGTTTTAAACCGCGCAAAAATATCCCTGTATTAATAAGCACCATCCATAAGAAATCCGACTATCTCGAGATGCGCAGAACGTATGCGCAATAGCAATAGTAGGCAACGTCCTTAACCTTAGTAATTAAAGACGATTTCTGCCAATTTGCTTCACTTTCCTTCCACACTAATAAAAAATTTACTTAAACTTTAAAGAAAATGTTATGCGCTCTAGGGAAGAATGGAAGTAGCCTGTGTACAGACGTCCACTCTCCAAATTTACCGTTAGTAATCGTGTTTCGGAAAAGTTTTGCAAAAATTAATGAATGATCTACAGTGACCAAAATTTGCGGGGCTCATATTTCTTTTGAGCTAAATTTTCAAAACGGTGGTAAATGAGGCAGATTCCAAAAGTGCATCGACGAGCGTCTCTGATAGTTTTAAGATTCCTTGGCTTTATAGCGATAGAAGCACTCTTTAAAGGAAAGGTTGCCTTCCTTTGCAAGTCTTCCAACCGTGTGCGACCCTGGGGCCCGTTTCTCGAAAGTCCCGAAAACTTTTCGGGCCCGAAAAACCATCTGTGAAATTGCCACCGCTTGTTTTGGAAAGCCGATCTTTTAGCACGTTTTCAACATAACAGAAATAAAAATAACTGTGAGGTTTCACGACTTAAATCCTCTCCATTCTTGAGAGACAAAGGGAATTATGACACTCGAAAATTTCCGTAAAGTTACGGCACTTTCGAGAAACGGCCCCCTGATCTTCAGAGCAGTCCCGATCTCCAGTCTTCCAGGGCAATACGCTTTGTAGATTCTTCATGAGAATGGCTAGGCTGGTCGAAGCAAGGCATTGAGGTTACATCGACTGGTAAGGGGATAGCCGGTGACGTTTTCAAGTGAGCAATCTTTTGAATCGTGCTATATTCACCTCGTGAAGATTCGTCAGGAATGCTTTCGTTTCTTCAGCACTGACAAACAATTCCTACAAATGTATGTAGAATAGATTTCCACATTACACTCCATAGACAACAATTGCACTCGTACTTTAAAAGAAAAACC
>NC_090876.1:13014391-13026891 GCF_036669935.1 Montipora foliosa
TGGTCCAACAGGTTCTCGAAGCTTTGTTCTCTGTTTGGGTATACGTGGAGCCACCAGACTAAGTAAATGTTCAAATCACTCCAGAGACATTCTTATAAAAGTTCCTGAATAAGAGTATGATAACATCCTAGTCTTTGCCTTTCTCTGAATATCGGGCTTACCCAAAAACGCCGGTTGTATTCCCTCTTTTTTGTGAAGCGACATCACCATAAATCAACAAGTAACAGAATTAGTATGCAGTGCAAGATGACGATCCGTTGTCGAAGAAATTCCCGATTTGATGCTGTTAATGACAGCAGGCCTATCATAAGTGCGATCAATACGTTCGGCAGCCATTTTTAAAGCCGGTACACGAAATAAAGAAGTGTAAGGCTGCCGTATGACAAGGCTTGATTTCGTTCACCTTCCCACTAGATCATAAGAAGCTTATGTTTATGAGTGCGATTATGATTATGATTATGATCCTTATGTCGCTAGTGGGAACCAAGCCTAAAAGTTCTTTCTCTTATCGAGGTGCAAAGGCTTGGAACCAACTGTCAAATCAAATAGTTATTTACGTGAGATAAAGGATTTTGCAAGCTTTAAACGTGCGATATCCTAGGACGCATTTTACATTGCTAGGGCACACTTTTAAATGGCTTGTTTCGTATCTACCTCTACCCCAACTAAAACGCCGGTCTCTGACGCCATCTCTACATACACCGTTCTTCAATCTTCTAGAGGTCCTAACGTTGAATAAACATTGACTGTTTCCGCGCTCTAAAGTTTGCGCTTTTGTGGCAAAAAGGGGGTGTTACTAAACAGAGTAAGGTAATAACGAGAAACAGAGTAACAGGAAAACGCGTAACAGGATAAATTTTCAAAGGGTTAAAAATTATAAAATCATTTTCAAATGCGTAAAATAAAGGAATCACGTTCGCCAAGGCACGGAAAGACATTTCGCTATGTTCTGATTCGTGAGAAGGCCATCTATTTCAGCTTTATATCATTCCATGTACATGATACTCAGAATGGTACAGTGCCGAAGGCAGGAACCGGATAGTACACTATTATACGCCAAGATTTTTAACATTCAAAACGCAAAGCGTTTGGTCTAAAACTCTAAATTTAAAAAGAGACCATCGCCCAAGATAGTTGCGAATAACCCAGCTTCGTTTTCTTGCTTAGGCTCATCGTCCACACTATTTCGCGCAAATCTGTCACGAAAATAGAGCGTTTAGAAAATGCTCTTTCAAGTGTGTAGCTGGCGGTTTAGTTGGTTAGGGTATAGGACCGTAGAGAGCGTGACGCTCCTCGCGGCATCGCCGCTCTCGCCGCTTGCTCGCGCGCTCTACGCCAACTAAAACTCCGGCTAGGCAGGCTACCAACTGCAGGAATTTGAAAACAACGGCTTTGCATTTTAATGTGAACGCTCCACAACGGCAGACACGCCGTGCTGCGCTAAAAGATAGAAACCATCTTAAGTTGGAGCTATAGGCCTTATCACGATTTTGACCGCCATTTTGACGGGTAGGCAAAGCGTAAAGAATTTGTAGTGTTTATATGGGGATCCGATGAAAATAATTTTCGTTAAACGCTAGTTCTGAAAAAATTATGAATTGAGAACTGAAGGTACAGGGCAAAAGGTTATACAGACCAAATTTTAGGCACTAACCTTTTACAGAAGATGCACGGAAGCGTTTTCAATTTTTCCATATATTTGTCTGTAATTTTTTCCGCGAATTTTCAGTAACAATAGACCAATTTCGATATATTAAAATTCAGTCCAAAACAAAAGGCACCATCTCGAGGCTCTGGGGAATAAACTCCTACAAATCCTTATATTTATTCCCCAGAGCCTCGAGATGATGCCTTTTGTTTCGGACAGAATTTTAATATATCGAAATTGGTCTATTACCCGTCAAAATGGCGGTCAAAACCTTGATAAGGCCTATTGCTTCTGATGAACACGATTCTTGAACACTTAGGTTTTTAAACGGAGAACTTACCACTGTGGCAGTTTAAGACTAACATGACGTCTTTTTTTGTAACAAACGGTACTTTGAATTACTCTCGAGTTCGTTTTGCTACGGTGTAGGAGATTCAGTTGCTATTACAGGAATGAATATCTGCTCTTTTTGAGATGAATGGGGGGATGATGTTAGAAATATATAGCGTGATAATCATTATTAGTGCATGACAATTTTCTAGCGTTACCGTTGATATTCAGATGAAAATCTAAGTAATGACATAAATAGCGTTTGCTTAGAAACCTCATCCAGAGTGTAAAGGATGATTACATATTGGAGACATGTCTATGGAGTGATTTAGCAGTGAACATTAAAATATATGAAAAAATAAAGAAACGTTGGATCTCACAGGAGATCTAATCAGCCAAACTTGAAAAGCAAAATGATGGAAAGTCAAAGACTACTGTATTAGGTAAGGCCTTCTCCAGGTTTAGATGTTACTAAATTATAGTGGTGGATGTGTCGTAACACATATTTCAAAACTAAAAGGAATGGCGGAAATGACGAACACAATAGACTAAATAAAGTAAGGATAAGACGGGTCTACGTAGGTTACCAGTTTACAATTCATCATACACGTCTCTTCACATCGTGGGGTTCCAATGTTCATGCTAAATCTCAGAGAAGAACTGTGAAGAAGTCGTGGGTACATTGCTTACAAAATGAGAGTTCTGTTGCGATCAGTTGCTTCCGGATATTGTTAGAAAACATGACTGATATCGTGTTTGATTTTTATCTAAAAAGAATGCGTTACCATTGGCAGGCTACCAAAATGAGACTACCATTGGAAGGGTCCTCAACTATGTAAGCAGCTACGAGCGCCTCAGTTTGCGATAAGTAAAAACAAGGATTGTTTCCAAAACTTTTCAACCTTTCACGAAATCTGGAACGGATCATGAAACATGATGTATTTAGTTGCAATATTTTTTAGATGCAAAAAAGAGTCAGGTAAAATTAATCGCCAATCGGTGTTTTCGGCTCCTTCAAACATTTTACGAGGCTGTTAAAAGCCTATGAAAGTACCAGAGGATAACCATTTTGCCAGGAAAGAACAAATTGACCTCTTCAGCTTGTACGTTTTGTTTTTCCGATTTCAGACCACGTGATGTTACTCTGGAGAACAGTTTCTTTCAAATGTCGTCTTATGCACGCGCTTATTTACGAACATGTAACTTATGAAAAAACAAAAGGAGAATTCCTCGGGAACATCACGTGGTCTGCAATGGGAAAACGTGCAAGTTTAAGAGGTCAATTCGTGTTTGATTCTTATCATAAAGGAATGCTTCATTGTTCAACTACAACAAGGTGATACCGAAAACAACTGGATATTTCTCAATTATGTAAACACAACTATCGAGAGCTTTTAATCCCGTCTTTTACATTTAAGCACCTTTAGCTTTTAAATGTGTTATAAGGTATTGAATATAACCAACAGAATGATGAAATAATAATAAACTAAAAGAGCAGTAGTTTGTTTTAAGTGAACACAGTTATCACTGTCCACGGCAATCTCACGGCGTGCTCCTTTGCTAATACGAGTGGACCTGTGAACTTGGCGGATCGACGAGCAAATGTCTTTTCGCATTAATTTTTAACACACATAGCACAGTGACACCTTAAGTCTTCCACTGAACAATGGCTTGGTAACACATGCTGACTGCAACGAATATCAATCCCTAGTGAAAAATTTGCATATTCTGATCCCTAACGATAGTCGCTGAAAAAGACTCTCTGGTTTTTCTGATTGAATCACGTGAGGAGTGGATAGCAACGATTAGCATGAGAAAGAAAACGTTCTGCATCAGTGGTGGGTTAGGATCAGGGGCACCCAACGAGAATACAGTTCAAAATCACTCAAACATACAGTTGATAAACATATTTTGGTATTTGAACGGTATATATAAGCATATTTTTATCCCTTAAAAATTTTTCATCTGTTCGGATTTCCTAGCTGAAAGTCTAGTGATCCGAAAATTATAGGGATCAAAACTTACCTTTTCGAACATTTCAGGCAGAAAAAAGGCTCCTGAAAATTCTAGGTGACCTTTTTAGGGTAAAAATCCGTTACAAATGGGCAATTACACCATTTTTTAGATGTTCGAAAATCCTAGGACAGGCAGGCAAGCAAGAAATTTTGCAAAAAATGTTCCCAAAATTCTAGATCTCAAATCGTCTTCCGAACAGATATTTTTTGAAAATTGACGTTGAATGGCCCTGTAGGATTTACATGAAGTAAATGCAAAGTTTCAAAACAACCGCCATTATGGATGCGAAGTGGTTGAAGCTTGATGCTTCGTTCTGTCTCATATCACTTTATGAAACAACTTTGCAGCTGTAAAAATCAATGAAGCTGTTGAAAAAAGAATTTGAAAGGCCTCAAAGATAAGGTATGTGGATGTGGTTCGCAACGAATAACATCGATTCACATTCCGTCGAGTCAGATTTATAATGTTTATTAAACATAAGGGTGCTGAGACTACGCAGTACGGACTGGAAATCATCTTTAAAAACAGAGGGAATTTTTACATAAGACTTAAACGGCATTGTCTGCATAAGTAAAATTACACATGACACTACATCGATGGGTCACAAACTCAAGCGTAAAATTACAATCGCTTACTTAAGTAAAAAATACACAACTCTAGATTCACATTTCTATAACTTAGCCTAGGGCCATTAAGGTTGGTTTCCATATGATCACAGACGACGCGGATCGCAGAAAGTTCTTCGATCGTCTGCGATCGTGATTGCACACGATCGCAGAAGGTAGAATCAAGTTCTGTCGCATTGACAGGAATTTTGTATGAATCGAAGATTTGGAGAGCGTGCTTCGCCAAGAAAATGTATGTATTTGTGCAGACTTGAGTATAATAAAAACAAACTAAACATTTAAGAGCAACGAGGTGGCCTCCCGAAACGTTTAGTATTCGTTCGCCTTTTGCAACGATATAAATGTCATCATAATTCGGGAGTTCGCCCGCAATTAGGATAAATGGGGGAGAATCTTGCTTCAACCCAGGTAGCTCTTTTTCAGTAGGCACAACCTGCATATATAAAATGAAGTGGAAAAGAACATTACAAAAGGTGCAAGTTACATCGAACTGTATGAGGTGCATTACCCCGCCAGTTCAGATGGAAATTATACTACATGGTACACTATAACAACTAAATTAACTGCATGGTTATATCTACTTTACAAGTTACATCGAACTGTATGAGGTGCGTTACCCGCCAGTTCAGATGAAAATTATACTACATTGTACACTATAACAACTAAATTAACTGAATGGTTAGATCTACATTTCAAGTTACATCGAACTGCATGAGGTGTGCCACCCACCAGTTCAGATGGAAATTGTACTACATAGTACACTATAACAACTAAATTAACTGCATGGTTATATCTACTTTTCAAGTTACATCGAACTGTATGAGGTGCGCCACCCGCCAGTTCAGATGAAAATTATACTACATTGTACACTATAACAACTAAATTAACTGAATGGTTAGATCTACTTTACAAGTTACATCGAACTGTATGAGGTGCGCCACCCACCAGTTCAGATGAAAATTATACTACATTGTACACTATAACAACCAAATTAACTGAATGGTTAGATCTACTTTACAAGTTACATTGAACTGTATGAGGTGCGCCACCCTCCAGTTCAGATGAAAATTATACTACATTGTACACTATAACAACTAAATTAGCTGAATGGTTAGATCTACTTTACAAGTTACATCGAACAGTATGAGGTGCACCACCCACCAGTTCAGATGAAAATTATACTACATTGTACACTATAACAACTAAATTAACTGAATGGTTAGATCTACTTTACAAGTTACATCGAACTGTATGAGGTGCGCCACCCACCAGTTCAGATGAAAATTATACTACATTGTACACTATAACAACCAAATTAACTGAATGGTTAGATCTACTTTACAAGTTACATTGAACTGTATGAGGTGCGCCACCCTCTAGTTCAGATGAAAATTATACTACATTGTACACTATAACAACTAAATTAGCTGAATGGTTAGATCTACTTTACAAGTTACATCGAACAGTATGAGGTGCACCACCCACCAGTTCAGATGAAAATTATACTACATTGTACACTATAACAACTAAATTAACTGAATGGTTAGATCTACTTTACAAGTTACATTGAACTGTATGAGGTGCGCCACCTGCCAGTTCAGATGGAAATTATACTACATTGTACACTATAACAACTAAATTAACTGAATGGTTAGATCTACTTTACAAGTTACATTGAACTGTATGAGGTGCGCCACCTGCCAGTTCAGATGGAAATTATACTACATAGTACACTATAACAACTAAATTAACTGAATGGTTAGATCTACTTTACAAGTTACATCGAACTGTATGAGGTGCGCCACCCACCAGTTCAGATGGAAATTATACTGCATAGTACACTATAACAACTAAATTAACTGAATGGTTAGATCTACTTTTCAAGTTACATCGAACTGTATGAGGTGCGCCACCCGCCAGTTCAGATGAAAATTATACTGCATAGTACACTATAACAACTAAATTAGCTGAATGGTTAGATCTACTTTACAAGTTACATCGAACTGTATGAGGTGCGCCACCCGCCAGTTCAGATGAAAATTATACTGCATAGTACACTATAACAACTAAATTAGCTGAATGGTTAGATCTACTTTACAAGTTACATTGAACTGCATGAGGTGTGCCACCCGCCAGTTCAGATGAAAATTATACTACATTGTACACTATAACAACTAAATTAACTGAATGGTTAGATCTACTTTACAAGTTACATCGAACTGTATGAGGTGCGCCACCTGCCAGTTCAGATGGAAATTATACTACATAGTACACTATAACAACTAAATTAACTGCATGGTTAGATCTACTTTTCAAGTTACATTGAACTGTATGAGGTGTGCCACCCGCCAGTTCAGATGGATATTATACTACATAGCAAACTATAACATTTAAGTAATGGTCCGGCTAAGAAGCAGGCAGAAAAACAATAGCCCGCGGCAATAGCGTCGGTTAGTTAAAATGTGACAACATTTTTAATCAAATTAAGTTCGGCTGTTCCCATTGGTGTAAGCAGCTAAAAGCGCGAAATTTGAATTTCAATGAAAAATGTAATCGACTTGCCGTCTAAAAAATTAGATTCTGTTTCGTAGAACAAATCATTATGCCTTCAAAAACTATGTTTGTAAATATCGTCAAGATTCTATGCGCCATTTGCCGATTGGCGAATGGCGCATAGAACAATGCCCAAATTTGGCCGAGAGACAGAGATCAAGGGCATGGGGAAGAAGAAATCCAAAAAAGGCTTTTTTTTCATTTTTTTCTCATCTTTTTTCGACATTTTCCGATATTAGCCAATCAGATGCCTCGATTGGAGAAGCAGCTTCTAAGTACTTTTGCCGCTGGGCTGCCTGCTTCTTAGCCGGACCATTACTTAAATTATCTGTATGGTGAGATCTACTTTACTTTCAATGCCATAAAAGAAGCACACCACACGAAATGTAAATAGAGTACGGTAGGTCAAAAGAAGACCTCAACACATGATAGAAACAAATACATAACAATCAAACTTTATCAACACGATGGAATACAACACGTAATCATCAAACCTCCTCACATAATAACAAATCTCACCACCTAATGACAAAAACACACCACAAGACAAAACTTCAAGACCAAAAGAATAAAGATTACATAAGAAAGTTATAGCTTTCCATAATTCTTTCTTGTTCTCCACTGTATTCTACTACTTCCATTTCATCATTACCCCTAAAACAACCCAAATCCTGAGCATCTTCATAAAATTTATGAGATACAACTGTAGGAAGTTCAGATTTGACTTAAACTTATAGAAAAAAAGGGTAAACTCCACTTAAACAATTCAAACAAAGGAAAAACTGTTGCCATAGCCGTACTAGCCTAATAAGGACAGGAAAACAATGTGGAGTGAACAGTTCTCACCTGTCAACTGTCTTTCGCTTCAGACTGAAGTGTTGCTAGTGGTTGTCTGTAGTTGACTGGCTGGCCGCACTATGTTGCTGAGGAATAAATAGGTGTATCTTCATTAGTAAGAACAAATGGAGACCTTACACTAAAATATTCAAGGGATATTTGTGCTGAATTGTAATCTAACCTTGCACAGCTCTATTAATTTATTTATCCTCAAATTCATTGCTTTCCTGAATCAAAGAGCCAATTTGAATAAAATCAGTCCAATTCCATTGAACAACACTTTATATTTAGCCTGTGTGGTGACCGACTGGGAAAAAAACCGATTGGAAAACGAAACCGAACCGGAACAAACGAACTAAGAATGAAACAAGAATATTATTATTGCAAAAGTAGACAAAGTACACCAATTAAACCAATGGAATAATAAACAGAGATAAAGTTATCTGGGCTATAGGTTGGCCAACACTTCATAGTCTGGGTTCAGCAATGGGTTACTCATGAAGTTCTCTTCTATTTAGCCTTTCACGAATGTTTTCACTTCGTGACACGTATGTCTTCCTCTAAATATATCTCAGTAAAAAACAGCCGCCATTTTTGTAATATCACGCCCCTGGTGAGTCATGGGTAGTACCGGTCCTTTACACTTACCTGGCGCTGTTGTCGCGCGTGGAAATCAATTTTCCTTACAATCTTCAATTTTGGTCCAACATTACGAATAAGTTATGCTCCCAAATCACTACCGGTATAACTCCGCTTTCCAAGAGGCCAAGCAAAGAATTCCTCATCAATTTCCATGCATGAAAGAAACATATTTATATTAAATGTTAAGGCGGGAAGTTGCGGTCGCCTCGCCAACGAACGAATACCACAACATTATGTTTATGAAGTTAGGTAGATTTCACCTATTCTGCGCGCCGGCATATCATTTTCCGGGAGAAGTATTCTAACTGACCGTCGCCGGGACCCAAGGTCTTGATTTGGGTGACATAACGAGCTAACAGTGCCTTCCATTTGTGTCTCAAATCTAAGGAACGTCAAAACACTGCAACAATTCTTTCGTTTTCAACGTAACAGAAAACAGCTTGTATTTTTTTATGTATTTTAATACATCGTCATTTGGTGCGAATTGCAGTCGATCCAAAAACACTTGGATCGACTACAATACGCACCAAAGAACGATGAGGACATCATGACCTTCAATTCAAAACTTCACAATAGAAGTAACGAACACAGTTTACTCAGCACGAAAGGATTCAGCATATTCGTTGTACGGGGCGCCTAAACTGGTAAGCCATTCGCCTACTTCCTCTACTGTCCATAGTTTAACATCTGAGGATCCATTAGCAGCCATTGAATTTAAAATAACGCAAGAAACAGGACCTCCAAATATTCAAACCCTTCTCCAAAGACTGGCCGAATGAAAAGGAGTACAAAGAGGGTCATCAAGTTTCTTTATCGCTGTTCAATAATGCATCTTGATTGACGGAGAATTATGTCGCCTTTTTGACCGGAAATTTTTGTCAGAAGACGTAAATACCGCAGCCAATCACATGGCTCGAAGTGACATTTGTAACCGGAAACAAACCTTTTGAATTTCACCGTGCAGCTGACACCTATGCTTGTTACGAACCAGATTTTTAGGAGCTTAAAAAAACTACCGGTACTGGCTCACATTCGTAGTCGGCATTTGCACGACCCAAATTTTCTTGTCACTTGTGGTAGACCTGGGTACAGCAAGACTTACTCTTTTCAAGTTTTGAATCTCATTTTTCCCGCAACCATCCCGAACTTATTAAGGAAACGGATGAAGGAAAAGAGAACGAAATTATTTCTCATGATGATTCGGATGATCCGGAACATTCGCCCAGTTAAGAGGGAGAAAGCGACTCAGAGAATGACACGAGAGATACATCTTCGAATGTCTTCGAAACGTTGATATATTCATACTTAAACTAGAGAGTGTAACAAATTGAGCCAGACTGCAATGAGAATTACGTACAAATAAATAAGCCCTGAGGACAGTTTGTTCGGCCCAGTATATCATATTGATGAATAGCTATTTATAAGTCCACAACTGTATCATTTCAAAAAACCAATCTAACATGGTTAAGATTAATCGGCCTTTTACTATTAAAATTGGTGTAAAAGTACACTTCCAACTGTGTAATTTTATCTTTGATAATACCCATAAACTCTTATTCTTTAAAAAGAGTAAAAATACCCTACATTTAGCGTAATGTTAGAAGATTATTTTGGTGTAATAGTTTACACAGTAACAAGGTGTAAAAATACCCTACATATAGAGTAATTTTAGAAGATTCTTTTGGTGTAATAGTTTACACAGTTACAAGGTGTAATTTTACATTTTTGCGTTCGTAACATTACACTTTAATTTTTAGTGTGCTGAATCCATTTTCGCCAAAGTATCTCGTTTTCGAGGGACCTAAGATCGTAGAAGGGGTCACACCAACAACGATAAACATTTCAGCATATTTCTTGCCATTATTTGCACAATTGTCTCGACACCAATCCACGAGTGCACTTTCAGCGATTTGCCATAGGCCAGAATTGAAATCCCCAAACTGAGGGACCGCATTGGTGTAAACAAAAGTTGCTTCTTTTAATGTCTGTTCTCCTACGCCGTACTGTGAGGCAACCAAGTGACCCCTATGCATTATTGTTTTTACGTCACTAGACCCACCAATACAAACCTCATAGAGCGGGGTCATCAAGTTCTTCGCTATGTACCAAGAGACGTCAATGAATTTCTTTCCACGACTCCTTTCAAAGAAACAAATCTTTCGCAGTGAAGCTTTCTCGTAGTCCTTGTCTGATTGCTGAAAATATTTGTCTAATCCACTTTTGCTAAGTTTAAAACCTGTATTCGGTCGGTTGCCAGGTGCTCCAGACAACTGGCTTCCACGAATCACAGTGGCTGCATATAACGGCATTCGATTATTACAGTCGTACAGTATACCTACCGTGCGGCCTTCGCATAAATACGCCAAGTTTAGTCCATACTGAGGATGTCCGAACAGTTCTAATTCTAATGGCACGTGTTTAGTTAGATCCAAGTTATCTCTTGGTTTTCCGTGAGCGTCACAAGCTCCCAAAAACAAGCACTCACATCCAGCTATCCCCGATGAACTGCACCTGTAATGTCCCGTAACTTGAGACAGAAGGTACTTGGACAGCGCTAAGGTAAAAAACAGGCCTATGAATCTGGCCATGACTACACTGAATTGATCATGAACAGCTAAGCAGACATATTCTGGATATAAACCTGCTTCGTCATGCCCCGAAGATTGCACACGCCAAATGAAGCCCAAAAAGCACGCCTACGCACGAGTTAATACTTCCGGTATTTAACCGTAAAATAAAGCGGAAGTTTAAATAGCGAAGAGCCGTGACAAGTACAAAACTCCCAACCTAACTCAGTACGCAATTAGATTTATTCTTTACAACATGAAGATTTAGGAAAGAAAGGGGTAAACAAAGAATGGATTACAGAGATTGAACTGCAAATGTATTGAGTAGTCTCATAAACTAGGCCTACTCTGGGACCTAAAGTCGCCTTAAGTCGCCTAAAGTCGCCTTAAGTCGCCTTAAGTCGCTTTAAATCGCCTTAAGTCAGAAGTTAAAACTTTAAATAATAATAAATAATAATAATAATAATATAATAATAATAATAATAATAATTATTATTATTATTATTATTATTATTATTATTATTCCAACAACAGCAATTGCCTGAGAATATAGCCGAAATTTGGTGATGCTACCACTGGATATTGCTTCTGATTGGTGGAATCAAATTTCCTATGCAGTTCAACCAATCAGAAGCACTACCCAAATGTGGGTTGTGACGCCACATCAGTATGGAATTTGTGCACTCCTTTCTCAAACGTCATTTGGCGGGGAAACCAGTGGTAGTGTCGCTAAATGTCGTCTGTTTTCTCAGGCTACAACAACAAAAACAATAAAACATAAGGATTCTGTTTATATAGAAGAGGGGAAGGGGTCCCTTAACAGCAGAGGTATTCCTTAAAGACTTTCAGGTCCCATAACTTTCTGCAGACATCTGCTGCAAACATGTTTGGCTCCACAGGAGGGGAGGCTAGGCATTTAAACTAAGAAAAGATTTTCTGTTAAAATGCTTCATCCCAGCTACCAGGGAATTTGCGGCTATTTAAGTCACTAACCTTTGATAAAACATTGGATGTAAGTTCCTGAAAATCATAGGAAGAAATGTCAAACCTCCCTCCTACCTGAAATCAATCCTTGCCCCGATTGTCCTCATGAGACATTAACATGCAAGGAACTGATATTAGAGAAGTACATAAGGCACAGTTTTCCATCTTCAGAACATTTATTGCTTGTCAACTTTAATCTCTTGGTTTAACAAATACATAAACTTGTAATTTCACATTGAAAGTGTAGCTGGAGGTGTGGCTTGCATAAAAAAAAGCCATTTCATACTGCTAATATTG
>NC_090876.1:13031891-13036891 GCF_036669935.1 Montipora foliosa
AAATTGCTGCGAAGTTCTCAAAGCGATTTTTCCATTCGCACTGTCACGCCATTGCGTGACATTTGCGAGAAGACCTGGGTCCACAGCTATCCCATGATGCCACACGCTTTCACGTTGAATTCTAGTGGAAAATGTTTGCGCCTTTAGCATCGTGTTTACCTTCGTGGTCTGCGATGCATGACGTGTGCGTGACATGCGCAAGAAAATGCGCAGTAGCAATGGGCGCGAACCCTCTCAAAAGCCTATGAAAGTACCAAAGAATAAACATTTTGCTAGGAAAGAATATATTGCCCTCTTCAGCTTGTGCGTTTTGTTTTTCCCATTTCAGGCCACGTGAGAACAGTTTCTTTCAAATGTTGTCCTATGCACGCGGTTATTTACGAATAACTTATGTAACTAGACGCTCCATGAGCGTACACTGGGTTGCCCGTGGTAGGTGTTACCCAAGAACAGAAGGCACTGAGGTGGGTGGTATTGAACTGCAGCGTTCCAGTTAATTTTTTCAAGTGGGAGGTCATTAAGACCATTTGAGAGGTCACCCAGACGTCGTGCCAGCAGAGGCTCCTTGGCTCCCACGTTCACACGTTAAATTATTTTGTAATGTACTATCCCATTTTGAGGTCTTTTACTTTTTTAAGCTTTGGTAATAAATTCAATTCAAAGATAACAAAACACGCTCTTGAGAGAAACTCATTCATTTTTTCTTTAAAGGGGCTATGCCACGCAAAATGACATAATTCCATGATTCGCAAAATGCCCAAAAAGTAGAATGAAACATTAATTGCAATAACCACTTAAAACTGTTGAACAACATAAAAGAAATACTGCAAAAGGAGAGAGACGTATGGATGTACACAAATGAACAAGATCATCAAACGGATTCTGCACCTTTCAATGTTAAGCGCGAGGGAGAAGGGGTTGGGCTAACCACGGGAGTTTGATCGTGAGCTCAGTCCACAGGGTAGCGATTTTGATCGTACGTGACGTCCCAAGGGTAGCGATTTTGATCGTGCGAAGGACATTTGACTACCTTCACTTGCCGCCGGGTGGGGATTTTGACCAATTACTTTGTCCCAGGGGTGGGGAATTTGAATTTCTTGATGAAAATGTCAAAATCCCCAGCCCATGCCCTCCCCACTTTCCTCGGCCTTAACATTGTTGATAGGTGCATTACATTTGGGTAATCTTGAAAAAGGTCGGCACGACGTTTTCAAGTTTATGAGAAATAGCTTGGATAAAGGTCGTCTTTTTTCTCAGAATCATTCCGTTTGTGATGTAACGATAATTTTATCGGTAATGGAATTCCATATTTCCATTTTCGAGTCTTCAACTCGTGATTAACTAAAGATTTCCCTGCAACACCCTAAATAACGTGACATAGCCCCTTCATGTGAAATAGTCTGCAAAAAAACCAACTGCAAATTGCTCTGACGGACGTTTTCCTGCATTTCATGCATGTTTGAAGTTGCACTAAGCAAATGTTTATGCCACACACTAAGGAAGGACTGTACTCGAAATCATGTGATTACCTATACAAAAAATAAAAGGAGAATTCCCTCGAGAACATCACGTGGTCTGCAATGGGAAAACGTGCAAGCTAAAGAGGTCAATTAGTGTTTGATTCTTATCGTAAAGGAATGCTTCACTACAAGGTGATACCGAAAACAACTGGGTATTTCTCAACTATGTAAACATAACTATCGACAGTTCTCACTGTCCACGGCAATTTCACGGCGTGCTCATTTGCTAATACGAGTGGACCTGTGAACTTGGCGGATCTTCGCGGTCTCTTCGCATTCATTTTTAACACAAATAGCACAGTGACGCCTCAAGTCTTCCACTGAAGAATGTTTCAACGTATTACGTTGCAGCATTACTTCGGAAAGTGAAACGTCGGAAAATCGATATTGCTCGTTGTTGCCATATCGATTTGAGCTCAACTGAGTTAGTGACAAATTGGCATGTGTTGAAAAAATCGATATTGGTCGTTGACTTATCGATTAGTTTACATCTGAGTGAGTGACAGATTTGCATATTCTGACCACGAACGATTTGGTGTTGTCACATACGTCTTGTAAGTATTGAATCGAAAGTTAGAAATGATGGACAGTTTCAGTTGTATAGGCAGCCTAGATTTATCAGCCATCGTCCGGCGAGTAAGCGATATTGTCACATCTGTCAGATAATAAGCGCGTTATGCTTGTGCTGTTTCGTTGAAAAAAAAAAAAAATCTACAAATGTACTAAATATCATATTAAGCGATAACCTTGTTTCCTCGGGCGGTAGAGGAAGTTATTGCTTCTGGATTTTTTCCGGCACTGAGTGAAAAAGTGTTGACGGGCCTGCGCGACTCCTGCCGTTCGCCAGTGATTCTAAAATCTGTGCCTTCAAAGTTTGGCTCTGACTAAAATGTCTTTTAACGACTTTCCTTTGCGATATGATAGTATGGGTGGCTCCTTGAATACTTCTCGAAGGTGCGGTTGGTTTTGAATAAGGTGCCATTTCCCCATTAATATATTCTTGAGGTTAGGTAAAGCCGGATGGTATTGTGTAACAAAAGGCAATATTTTCTTTTGTGTGCTGTTGTCTTTGTTTTCAAGTGACCTCTCCCTATCCGTGAAGTTAACTTCAGATAGGAATTTTTCTGAAAATTTATTTGGGTATCCTCTATTCTTTAGGCGTGTTTTGAAATTCTGCATGTTAATATTAAACGTCACGACTGACGAATTTGTTCTTAGGAGGCGTAGCGCTTCTCCTTTTATGAATCCTTTCTTAACGCCTGGTGGATGACACGAATAAAAATCCGTGTATTGAAAGGTCTCTGTCCGTTTGTAATGTGTTTGCACATCAAGGGTTGATTCTCTTTTGAATCTCTCGCCTTTGTACACTTTTGTGTCTAAGAATGTAATTTCTGAGTCTGATATTTCAGCCGTAAATTTGATTGTATCGTGGTAGTTGTTTGCCCTTTGCACAAATTTTTCTATATTGTCTTCGGTTGTGTGCCATACACAGAAGACATCGTCAATGTATCTCTTCCAAACTAGCGGTTTAATTTTGCTCTTGCTGATGATGCCTTTTTCTATTTTTGCCATGAAAACATTAGCGAAAGCCACGGCCATTTTGGTTCCCATTGCCGTTCCGTGGGTTTGCAAATAATGTCGCCCATTGAATTGGAACGAGTTCTCTTTAAGTATCAGGCAGAGCATTTGCCTCAAGAACTTAGTAGGGATTGGTAAATGATTTTGATAGAAGTCTTCGTACGCTTTGCATACAGTAGTGATCCCTTCCTCTTGAGGAATATTTGTGTATAAGCTAGTTACGTCCATTGACGCAAGGATTGCGTTCTTTGGCAGTTTCGTTCTCTCGATGAAGTTTATAAAGTCTGTTGAATCTTTAAGATAAGATTCTTGTTGTTGTGCTATCGGCTGTATGAGGCGGTCAACGAAGCTTGAAATTCTTTCTGTAGGGCCGTCACACCCAGATATTATAGGTCTACCTACTAGTGTAGGTTTGTGAATCTTTGTTAGTGTATAGAATTCTGGAATTCTCGGCGGGTTTGGTGTTTGGGAGAGCCACTTCGCTGTCATTTCGTCAATGTGGCTTTCCGTGAGCATACACGTTATTATTTTTTTTATTTTATCGGCTGTTTCGTCAGCCATCGGTTTATCTAAGGGCCTGTAGTTGTCAAGATCGTTCAACAGAACTTGCCCTTCTGTTATTTTTTCTTTTTTGCTCATTATTACGGTTGTGGTTCCTTTGTCGGCTTTCTTAACAATGATAGTTTTGTCACGTAATAGGTTCTTCAATGCACGCCTTTCACCGGGTGATAGGTTATCCTTCGGCCTCTTTATAGGAATGTTTGCTAGTTCAAATTTTACCTCTTCTAGGAAGGTTTCTAAGGCCACTGATTGTTGGACCGGTGGTTCCCACGTTGATTTAACGTAGAATGGGTGTTGTTTGTTTTCTTTCCCGTGAAAGATGTGTTGGAGGCGCATTCGTCTTGCGAAAAGGTTAAAATCTCTTAAAAGGTTGCGCCTTATAAAGTCTTCATTTGTCACGGGTGTTGGAATAAACTTTAGACCCCTTGATAACAAGGCTATCTGTTCATCTGTAAATTGTTTATCTGATAGGTTCTTGATATGCTGTTTGCGTGACTCAGTTGCTTTTTGAAAGCGCTTTTTATCTTTCTCCCTTTTTCTTTGTTTCCTTTTGCGATTCTTTAACGTTTTATTTGGGTTGGTTTGACCATTATTTCTCGTTTCTGAGGAGGCAGAGAATGCACACATATAAGATTTAACTTCTTTATTGTTTGCTTGTGCCCTCAGATTTACAAGAAGCTTGTCGACCTCGTTAAGCTTAGCTTTCAATTCTACGGCTAGTTTGTTAACATCACTCTGTTTTGAGCAATTTGAATCTGTGGCCACTGGTTTTACATTCTTTTTAGGTTCTCTTTTTCGTGTTTTTGCTTGTTCTAGTTTTCTGAGCTTTGATGTAAGCCTTTCCACGCGCCTGTGGTGAAATTTCACCAGCGCTCCCACAAAATCATGTTCCGCTCTCTTCCTAATCGAACTTACATCCGACTTAAAATCTTCATCAGGCATGATGTTTGCCTTTACATTGTATCTTAGGCTTTTTGGGCATGTGCCCTTGTCGAGATGAGCTTGTAAGAGTCCGATAGAGTTCTTTGATTTATCTATTTTCTCCGTTATGGAGACATGTTCCTCGTCTTGACGGGCTTTTTTCGGTTCGATCTTTCCGTGCTTATTTCTGTTTTCATCTCGAGGTCGTTTAGTTCCTCTCGCTTGGTTGTCACTTGTTTTGTTGATGTTTCTTTCTTTGCCTTTGTGTGGCATGGTCTTTCTAGTATCTTTAGACGTGGGAGCTTGAGCGCAAGGGATTTCATCTTCAGAAAAATCAGTATCTCGTTCTCTGAGAACTTTTTCTTCGGCCTCGTTAAGTTCATCTGTATCGCAGATTTCCATTTCTGAAATGTCTACTTC
>NC_090876.1:13051891-13069391 GCF_036669935.1 Montipora foliosa
AGTCGTCCTCAGTCTTCAGATTTTCTACAGCCAGCTCGGGTTGAAATGCTAGAAAAAGTCAGTAATTCCCAGGCAAAACCTCTATCAATAACAAAATTTCCCAGCCAGCTCGTCGAAACACCTGTATTTTTGCCAGCCAGCAAGATTCCTCTGGGGAACAGATAATGTGCGGAACAGATTCGTTGTGTGCCCCTGAGTAATTTCTCTAGGTTCCGCAGGTTCCGCGGTCTGCAGTTCACCCGTTCATTACTAATTTTACACAGCGAAATTCATTGAACTGTTCTGATCAATACAAGTTCGCATTATATATAAAGTAAACTCCCTCCTTTTCTCTGAGAAAGGAAGGTTTTTTTTTTTGCAGAAGACGCGTACGCTATCAATGGAGATCAACTATTCGCAATTATGCGTGAGAAAATCAAGACTTTCTAGGGATATGTTTCTACTTCTGAAGCTTCGGACGAAGATTCTGGATGATGTAAAATCAATCGATCAGTGACAAAGAGCTCAGTTGTTTTATTGAACAGATTTAATACCTAGCTTGCCATATTAACAAATAGTTTTTTTTTTCGTTCACGTTTTAGTACACTTTTTTTAGTCGAGTCAGATAAGAACGGAATTTTTTGAGTCCATTTTGAAATAAACAAAACTTCGCTGGCCGACGCCGCGGTACGTGACAGAAAATAGCCCACTTTCGATATATTAAAATTCAGTTCTCAACAAAAGGCATCATCTCGAGGCTCTGGGGAATAAATATAAGGATTTGTATGAGTTTATTCCCCAGAGCCTCGAGATGATGCCTTTTGTTTAGGACTGAATTTTAATACATCGAAAGCGGGCTATTATTCTTCAATAGCCCTTTTCAGGGTTAATTTTTCTCATTTGCATTACAAAGTAATCTAACGTGGGTGCGAGGCAATTTCGGGTTAAAACTACAAAATAGCCCGAAATTGCCTCACATACATGCTAGATTACATTGTAATGCAAATGAGAAAAACTAACCGTGAAAAGGGCTATTCATATAGAAATGTCTCATAAAATCAGTGTCGAAGACGTGGGTTAAAGGTGATCAAATTCGCTAAATTCACTGACGAATTGCAATGCCTCATCATACGTTTCCCCGCTTCGGAAGGTAAACAGAAGTCCTCGACACATCCTGTGTTGCGCAACTGGCGGAGTCCAAAGATTAATTTTGCAATTGCCGAAGTTCACTTTGAAAGTATTTAAATGCTTGTTCATCCTTTGAAAGTTGAAGGAATAAAAACTAAATAGCATTTCCGTGACCGGTCAAAATTCCGGCGTGTACAGTTGCACAGCGTGAGCTTCAGTGCGAGTTTTCCTTGCATTTTCAAACAAATTGCAGGGGTCAGACAAAGCAATGTTCATTTGTTATGAACGTATTGCAAATTATTACAGGTTCCCATGCGTTGTTCCTTCCACAAACAACTGTCGCATTTCTGCCGCAGCTTTTATAAGTAAGGTAAAAATTTTTTTAAAACCTGGTCACTTTGTTCAATTAAAAAAGAGAAAGGCCGTCACCACGGTAAGAACACCATTGAAAGCCCTAACCCTAACCCTTTCCCTTTTAAACTAGACCCTCCCTGAGGGTACACTGGGTTGCCTGTGGTAGGTGCACCGTTCCAGACAATTTTTTTCAAGTTGGGGGGTCATTAAGAAGTCATACCAGACGAGGCCCTTTGGCTCACAGGTCCTAACACGTTCGTACGACAAAACACATCTGTCCTTGCGTAATATGTAGCTCTAACAGTGCACGATATTCTTTTGGTATTGTCTATCATTGTAGTGCCATGGTAGAAGTCTTGGGTAAATAGTCTGATAAGAAATGTGGTTACTAGCAAAGTACTGAACCCAGAAAGGTTGAAGAAAATAAATGGGAAGTGAGAAACATTGGTTTCCTGGCTGACATGTTGATAAACTTCTTTTCACCACAAGTTTAAGCGTGCCGTCTGAGCATCTGACAGCTTTGTAATACCGAAGTTCACTGAAGTTAATCCCTGTTGGGCGGGGTTAGTGTTTGGATGGGAGACCAAAATAATATACCCGTCATAAAACAGAAGCATCGGACCGAAAATACTATTAACGCTAACAAATGCGAACTCAGCAAGGTACAGATTTTGTTAGCTTGCTTAATGCAAAAGCAAATATTGATGCAAAAGTAAATAAATATTGATACAAAGTTTTTAGAAAGAGCAGAAGGAAGTTTCCAGGACGATCGCTCGAGAATAACATATTTACGACATGAAAACAACATTTATTTTGAACCGTGAATACAGAATATAAACAGTTACGATCAGCGACAAACATTTTGGGGGATTTTTGCAACGTTCAGTGTTGTTATTGTACGTTTTGGCTGCACAAATAAATAGCAAAATCGAAAGTGACATCGCCGGAATTCAGCGGGCGCCGTGATGAAGTTACCGCGGCATGTTTACTCGCCAAACAGTGAAGTATCTGTGTCAAAGCATAGGACCGAAAATTATTTTTCAATGCTATCAAATGCGAACCAAGCAAGATATAGATTTTGTTAGCCTGCTTTATGCAAAAAAAATATTGATGTAAAAGTAAATAAATATGGATACAAAGTTTTTAAGAAGAGCAGAAGGAAGTTTCAGGACGGTCGATCGAGAATAAAATATTTTGCCATGGGTAACAAAATTTACGACATGAAAACAACATTAATTTAGAACCACGAATATAGAAAGTTACCATCAGCGAAAAACATTTTGGGAGACTTTAGTTGTTTTGTTGTAATTGTAACTCTTTTCTGAAGAACCTTTTCCAAAGCACAAAATAGACAACACGCTTTCTTTCCATTAATTCTTCACTGTCACATTTTCATTTACTTTTTTACCTGAAAACTGTACAGCTTGACTACAAAATAAATCAAATTGCTTCATCTCAGACAACTGAGATGTGACTTCGGTAAACACTGTGATACAATCAAGACGTTCGTTTCTTTTTTCACCCATACTGAATTTCCCACTTGCTGTCAGTGTTCTACATAACAGCACAGTTCATAAAATAAGATTAGAAACAACGCACACTTCTCATATCCGACCGCAACTGTTGTCGAAGACCATTTCTCGTCGCTTTTAAGATTATAGATATTTATTTTCCCCGCCTGTTGACGTTCCATTCTTGATCTTCATATTCCACTAAAACGCCCTTCGCGTTACAATTTCAACGACATTGCAGGTTTAATAATGAATGTTTTTTACAATGGGATGTCAAAAGGCCAAGTGGTTGTTATGCATAATCGGGCAAGTTCGGGCGATCAAGTTAAGCGTGTGACACGTTATAAATATTTTTTCACAAAATGTTCCCGAATCGTCAAGTATCACCACAGAAGACAAGAACATCATTCTAAAAGCTTATTCTACGCAAAAAGTAGGTTCTGGAGGTAATTTTGAGAGTGGAAATCAAGTTTACGGCAGACAAGAGTATCGAAAGAGTAAAGCCATGGTTGATATTTACATTTAATTAAGTAACAGAAAGACGCTTACCGCATTTTGACACGAAAATGCTTTACTAATGCCATGAAAACTAACCAGTTAAGCTCGCATATTACACAACATGATGAATTCATAAAGGCCACCTTTTCCAGCGAAATATTTTTTGAAACAAACAACATATTTGCTATTAGAGGCAATTAGACAAGAAACTCAATCGTGTCAAATTACACTCCGTGTCAAAAACGCAATTAAGAAATTTCCCACCAGTGTTCAGCATCAAATCCTTTACTGAAAAACCCTTTACTTGAATTATCAAGCCAAAATGGGCAACAAGCTTTCCTTCAAATAATTTTTGACTAAAAGAATTAGTGAAATTTCCAATTGTTACCGGAAGACTGTGCAGATCCAAGTTGTTCAATTCCTTCTCTGTCTTTGCTACCCATAAGTTACCAGAGGATTTTCCATTTGGTTTCAGTGTTTTACATAACAGCACACTTGGTAAAATATATTAGAAATACAGCTCACTTTGATTTCGGCTCGACGGGCGATAGATTATTGTCGAAGTCCATTACTCGCCGCTTTTAAGATTCCAGATGAATTTGTCTTGTTTATCCAATTGAAGTTCCATTCTTGCGCTCCGTAAGGGTATATTTTGTTTAAATATGCACTGAAACGCCACGCGTGTTACAATGACTTTCGAGGCCATTGCAGGTTTAATAATTAAATGTTCTCCTGTGTGCACTAGGAAAATCGACGCATTACCCCAGCCCCCTCAAACCTAACAAAATACGAGCAGAAGACTCTATGCACAAAGACACCACTTAGCAGGGGAGTGACAGGCAAGACTTTTCCCGACACGGAAAATAACAAAAAAACCCACGAAATGAAACCGAGATTCCGACTGGGTTTGGCAACCCAGTAATAATGAACATTTCCTAACTTGACCAACGAAGTAGCTAAGAGTGGTGTTCAGTGCGCATGTGCAACAGCTGACCGTGTCCCTTTACTTGACCACTCGCCATAGGGGCTTTTCAAGGCCAATTAAACACAATCACGACACAACAGAACATTCAACAACAACTGTTAAGAATCCCAACTGGCCGGAGGCAAGCTCGTTGGCTATTTACAGTTGAACCAGGGACAACCAAGAACAAATTCAACCAGTGGTCAGAACATGTCTTAATCCTGGGATCCCTGGATCTCAAGGCAAGCACCCTAACTACTGGGCCACATTTTCTCCTTGAGGCAACACAGATCTCCTCAAGCTTAACATTGACAGTGCAATTAAGGCTACACTAAGCCGAAAGCGTTTAGTTTATCTCACTGAAACTGAGCCATTTCAATGATGTTCGATCAGGGCGTAACATTCGTGTTGACAAAACAGAAGAAAAATGGTCAATGAAATGAACTTGCATGATTTCTGAATTGAATGCCAGAGTTGTAAACAACTGAACGATGGCTACGAAGATTAAGAACGTTTTAACACCTGTTGAATATAGTATTTGGGATATAACGGAATCTCCCAGGAAAGCCTTTCACGCCGCTACCATGACAAATAGAAGATTGTTTCCCTTTTGGGGTCTAAATACTAGTTTACGTTAAACGTAATGAAATTTCAGTTTTGTCTGTTTGTCCCCACAAAAGACTGGAACCACCCGGGACAACTCACTATTAGCAGAATGGTCTATTAAAGAAGTTGGTTCGGTGTTCAAATTAAACTACCGTCTTGCATCGCTTGAAATAAAACCGATAAAGTGTCGGTGGAATTTCCTTCAACATCCCATAGCTGTCTTATTGAAGTAAGAAATTATTAATTACGATTTCATAACGAAGTAAGTCGGCAAAATCACGACGGGTGGAAAAGGAAAATTATCCTTTGATTGTGGGATACACTAGCCACACGAAGGTGAATCAAGAAAATGCCCAGCTCTTGGAAAGAAGTGCACGAGTTTTGGAAGAGGAAAGGGATCTTGCACAAGGAGGCAGGCAAAAATCTGACAGTTACGAGAAGCCTGTTTGCAGGCTACAAGAGTTGAATCTCATAGATTTTGGGACAAAAGCCACCCAAAATAAAAACAGTGCTAATTTCATGCCTCCTGATTTCGTCACACCAACGTTGCACCGCTTTCATGTAGCACCACTACGTGACAGCGACGCTACCGTCAGCGCTATGGATGACACAATGAAAGCCCATGCATAAGAGTGAGGATCCAGAGTGAGGCTGCTGCGAAAGCAACACACGACAAGTCCTGGGTTGATTTGAAGCGGTTGTGGACGCACAGACAAAAATGTACTTGGTTGTGTGGCAGCTGATAAAATGAAACACTCAGACTGCATCATTGCTCAGTTTACAAAGATTAAGACCGAGAACAATCAATCTGAAGAGAGGAACAATGTAAAGGAAATCTAAGAGAACGACAACGACCGGTTTCAAGGAATTAATAAATTTAAAGAGAATTTAGTTCAATTTGAACAGGGACAAGTACGGTCAAAGTAGCTTCTAAGAATACATGTGAGGTTTCCTGAAGTGGACTCTGCAAACATATCAAGAGCCACTGAAAAAGGCAGGGTTACTTGAGGGACCCAGACATAAGGTCACCGTGGAGTTTTGCGAGCCAGTCGTTAATAGAGACAGTCCCATAGAGATCTTTTGTCCACACGTGAGAAAGCCAACAGACGAATTCGTGGGATCACTGGCTAAAACCAACCATCCCAGTAGTCAAGAGGGTGTTTGACACATGGAGCGAAAAAGGAGAATGGGCCACTCTTTAACAGTCAAAAATTCGAAGAATACGTGCGACGAGAGGAGTGAAACCCCGGATGGGCAGTAGTCAATAGCAATGTAGTCAGGTTAATGCACAGAATGATGCAGATCAGATCGCTGCATTGGGAGGCAAACCACTGAGATTGAAGTGAACAGGAGATTCAGAGCAGATAGAGCAACCGAACACGCAACTATCGGTGTGAGCCAGACGACACTCAAGGGAAACCTAAACATCCTTATGACGCAGTGATACGCAAGTGCGACAACAACATTCGGGTATAAAACAGACACAGTAGTGATCAAAATTAAAGTCAAAGACATGGCGTTGTTTCTTTCCCTTCAGCACCATATAGCAGTAGAGCAGTATTGAGCATCAACCTTCGCACGTTATTTGCAGGTGGGGAAGAGATGTAAAGACGTGAGAGCTTAGGAGGGCTGGACCTGTATACTGAAGGGAACACATTAAATAGAAATTTATCCACATATCACGCCATGTAAACGAGCATGAGTGTAGAGGGACAAGTATGAATGGCAGACATACAAATGAGCATATCATATGGTCACAGCACAGTAAACGCATGTCTACTTCCAAATTAAGGATTAAATTTTTTTCGGTTTCAGAAGTTACTGACGTATCCCTAATATCCGCTACCTAAACACTTTCCGTGACCTCCTTTCCCGACTGCATTCAGCGTGACTGTGCGGCTCATTATTGTAACGTCTACCGAAGGGGCAGGGCCATGCAAATGTGACACTAAATGATCGAGGGCAAAGTATGTCATATCATTTCTTTTCCAAATACTACACAACTATTTACGACCCCTAATTCCAATGCATCGGTATAAGTGCTATTCAGTAGATGTTGAAGACCTATTGTATACGATGTTTGTTTGTTTGTGTCTATTGTACACGTGAACCTCCGTTGTAGCCTCCGTATTCGTTACGAGGCCTTGTTTTCAAGCAATAGCTTGACGAGAGGTTCGTCCTTTTGCATGACTGCTTTATGAAGAGGGGCTGTTCCTTTTTCGTCTTGAATATTAACATTCGCCTTGTTTTTAAGCAATAGCTTGACGAGAGGTAAGTCCTTTTGCGTGACTGCTTTAAGAAGAGGTGTTTTGCCCCACTGATCCTCAACATTCGCATTAGCTCCATGCTCCAAAAGCAGTCTAGTCACAATGTAATTATTGCTAGAGGCTGCGAAAAGCAAAGATCCCTCTTTTAATACCTGGGGCTGTTTCAGCATTTACGCCATCATTTACCATATAAGGTCAAAATAATGTATATGAGCTGATAACCGAGATTGAGTGAACCAATCAGAGCACGAGAACTGCATTCTCCGACGTTGAGAATTTAATAATTTCAATTATACTGGCAGGCCGCTTCGTGGCCCTGGTATAATTGGGATTTATGCGAATCTGAAAGTGTCAATGTGGAGGACTTGCTAGGCTTTAAACACGAAGACGCACTATAAAAGGCGTGGTGCCTTAGGCACACGCAACTGATTTATCAATCAACCATGGACGCAACCGAGCTTTGTGATAATTTGTGCAAGAAAAAAGCCCCTTATGGCAATTTGTCCGTCATTTGTTATAAAATGTTATCTGTCGTTCTTTTTTTTAATCCCCAGTTCCTTTTTCTCGCGTTGCAAATATCTTTTAGGGCTTCCGTCTCCGTGTTGCTGTTTGTTGATCACAATCTTGGATAATCAATGGTTCTTGAATAAATTCGAACAAAAGCAGAGCATGAAGCCACCCTTTTTATAGTGCGTCTTTGTGTTTAAGCTGTTTGATTTTAGTTTTCCAATTAACTTAACCTCAGAAGAGGAAGTTTACTGAAGTATCTTCCTACCTCAAAATGACTCGATTTTCACTAAGTCATGAACAATTTTGTTTGCCACGTCGGCTTTTGAAGGCAGTTTGATTTTTAAACTGAATTTTTAATTTATGCAAGTTCTGGATGTGATAAATTTTCAGCCAATGAAATTTAGTAGCCAATGAGCGTACGAGAAACGCTGCTGACGATAAATTGTGTCAGTTTGCATAAAGCTACATACATTTTAGTGTCTGCATATTATTTCTCTTCATTTAAGCGGAGAAATAGAGCCTTTGGTTCGTGGATCCACAACAACTTTCACAATGTTATGAAAAAGTGGCCTCAATTTGTTAAATTTCGACCAAGCGGAGGGGTTAACGCAGTGGTAAGATCTCTGCCTTCCAACCCTAAGGTCCCGGGTTGCATTCCCGGTTCTGCCGAGACTGGAATATTTGGAGACCTTCTTTCCCGCTAAAGTTCACTCAGGTTTCCATCCTTCCGAGGTCGGTAAAATGAGTACCAGCATGCATGGACTGCTTAGAAGCGGCTGCAATTTGCGCCTGTATATGCTTCCAGTCCGCTGGGGGTAATTTGATCATTGTAAAGCGCCTTTGAGACCTTGTGATAAGGGCCCTATATAAACGCACCACTTTACTTTACTTTTTACCAACGAAATTAGTGTTGTTACAAGTGACAAAAAGTCTCTTTTTCGGTTTAGTGATCATAAGTATGCTTATTCCGTGACATAAATTCACATTAGCTACAGTATGATTTTAATCGCTAGCTTGCTTGTCCTTTTTCTTTTACTTCTTCAGTCATTTCGGGCTGTCGTGTAAGTCGAGCTTGTGTCTCTTCCTCGAGTGAAGACAACTCTTGTTGTTTCTTCATTAAGACCCTTTTACTTGGCCATTTTTCTGATGGGCGTTTACTCCACTGCCATCTGGAAGTTTGAATATCAGAAGGGGTCTCTCCTTTCTTGTTCCTCAGGTTGATATTGCATCCGGATTCAATCAACATTTGTGAAGTGTCAAAAACTCGGTAACGAGCGCATAGATGAAGAGGCGTATTTCCCAACCGGTCTTGAATATTTGCATCCGCTTTGTTTTCAAGTAATAGCTTGACGAGTGGTTCGCTCATCCTCCTCCTGACTGCTTTATGTAGAGGTGTTTCTCCCCGCAGGTCTACAATATTCGCATCCGCCTTGTTTTCAAGTAAAAGCTTGACGACAGGTAAATCGTCAAGCATGACTGCTTCATGTAGAGGTATTTCTCCCTCCTGGTCTCGAATATTTGCATCCGCCTTGTTTTCAAGTAATAGCTTGACGAGTGGTACGTTCTTCTGCATGACTGCTTTATAAAGAGGAGTTTTCCCCCACTGATCCCTAATATTTGCATCAGTTCCATGTTCCAAAAGCAGTCTAGCCACCATATAATTATTGCTAGAAGCTGCAAAAACCAAAGGTCCCTCTTTATCTGGGACTGTTTGAGCATTTACATCTGCTCCAAGATCAATCAGGGTCTTGATTAATACACCAGAGGACATCGGACTTGCCAACAGCAATGGTGTGATGTTGCTCTTTGCAGCGACATTGACATCAATACCATCATTCAAAACGAGCTCAATCACCTTCTCTACATTACCGCTCTTGGCGCACGAGTGCAGCTCATTTAGTGTTTCGTCAATCTCAACCAAACGTTGGTACAGCTTTTCAATTTTAGCACGACCTGCTTTTCTGTAATCATGGGCTGATAGAATTATATCAACTGCTGATTTGCCACGGAAAATGGACGCGTTATTACTTACTGTTTCGCATTTCATTTCCTCCACAAAGTTCTCTAGAAAGGTACTTGCTCTATAAACACTGTCATAGTCTCCTTGAAAGACAACTGCTTGTAGTACATTAAATCCCGAATGGCTGTCCGTACGCAAAAAAGCCCTCTTTGCAAATGTCCTAAGACTCAGCTGCAACAAAATGTGTTAAACATCGATTAACTTGGTTACGACAGTACTACGCCACAGATGCCTGCCCCTTGAATGACATGTATACTCTTTATAATTCCCCCCCCCCCCCCCCCACCTCTTTCTCCTTTGGGACAACCATTTTTATGGAGCTAAGTTGACCATCTCCATTTCATGGTTTGAATTTAGTTGAAATATTAGTTTAAGACGAAAAGTCTTTATCTTTAAGTGATGTATTTACATTAAGCGGATCTAAACTAGCATACGTCACATACATCACACTACTTTCTTGAAAAAAAGAGCTTGGTGCACCTGCATTTGGCTGGGGAGTACGTTCGCATTGGTTGCTGTGGTTTTTCGTATCAGGCGGCTGTACAATCTTTTTTAAGTGAGTTGCATTTATTTCTACAGTACGTACTGTAATTTAGAACGCTATTAACTTAAGGTAATTCTCTTGAAAATGACGTACTACCCAGATTTTTGTCAAACTTGGCACAATTGACATTCATGCACAGGACATTGAAAAAATGTAATAAAAAGATGGGGTCACCCTTCTTTTTTTTTTTTTTTTGCGCTGCATGTGTTTTTTACCGAATTAGGAGAGAAGTGTTCGAAACTTGATCAACCGGAAAAATTGTTCTTATATAGCAAAAGCAACTGAATATTACTGAAAACTTGAGCCTACCCTGTTTGTCCGGGCTAAAATCTTTCAGTGAAGTGATTTCAAATTGCTCGATCTTGCAAAGAGATTGTAAGAAAATTGGACCACTACATCATCACCTCACACTCTGGTGTCTGGCACCAAATGAATTTTCACGTCATTTTGTATAAATACTATAACTATCCCACTTTTTTTCTCCTTAAAATATGTTTTCCGTGTACCTATTACGAGTACATAACACCATGCATTAACCCTTTCACCGCCAAAAATGCAAATTGACACTTATAGATTTTACTCTGTCTAACGCCAGGCGATTTTACTTGTCAATGAGGAAGCCCTAGGTGGTGAAAGGGTTAACAACATCTAGGTTCGCTCAAAAGCTATGTTCCCAGTTAACCCTTTGACCGCCAAAAATGCAAATTACACTTACAGATTTTACTCTGTCTAACGCCAGACGATTTTACTCGTCAATGGGGAAGCCCTAGGCGGTGAAAGGGTTAAAAAGGAGGGGTCACCCTGCTCGTTCAGGAGAAAATAGCCATTCCTTGACAGATTTAGCTTGGCGTCAATGCAAATCCGCCATAGTATCGATGTGCGCGAGCTAATGTGCACGCCAATGACACAATAAATTATGTGCAGTAGGGTTGCGCAATGCAAAACCAGAGAATCACCTTAAGACGATAACGCATGATAATAAAAATGCCTCAGGGGAATACAAAGGGAATTTACAGAATTTAGTTCATTGAATTCTTGTTCCATATTGAAGCGTATTTGGTATTCCTTGCCCCAATCCACCCCCTCCCCCTCCGAAAAAAAGAAAGCAACCGCAACAACAAGGATGAAGACATTACATTGCCGTGCAAAATTTACGTTATTGCTTTGTTGTACAAAGTAATTCAAGATAACGGACAAATTATATTAATAACTTACTGGTTGTTGAAAACTTGGTTTTGCATCATGGTCCAGAAGCAGCTGAATTATCGACCGATGATTCCAGCGTTCAGCTTTCTGCAGAGGAGTGAACTGAAACTAAAGAAGAGGAAGAGTAGTTAGTCCGCCACTTGAATCCTTTTACACCTTTTTTAGTTTCTTTTAATTTCTCATGAATTTCCTTTCTTTTGACAACTGCAGCGGCAGGGTTCACGCGATACTATACATAGACTCATTTTTGATTGGCTCAGAAGCCCAGGCAAAAAAATTTTAGGTAGCCGACAAAACATTTCCCCAATTACAATTGTGACATTACCGTACGCAATAAAGAACACTTTTTAGAGTTAACCAACAATAAAAATTATTTAATTCTGCATATGTATGATATCTGACACTGAAATAAGGCAGATCTCGATGGATGTCTCTTAGCCAACGGCCTCGTCGCATAAGCTCCTCCTCGAACGGCATCATTTCCATGCCAATTTATGCCAAGCCTCATCCAAAATTAGACTCACTAACTAAGCTCATATTTGTAAGTTTACTGTGGGTAATGGTCCTCAATATCCAGCCACTAAAAGAATAGAACCTTTTATACTTAAAATTCTACTTTAAACGATATTCTTATGTGCCACTGTGGCACCAAGCGAACACTGACAGTTTTTTTTCCTGGGAAAACCCTAAGCAAGGAAGCAAAGACCTCTTGTGTTAGTTGATAGCTCTGCTTTGATGAGCCAATCAAATGTTGAGATTGCAGTACACAAGGCTCGTTTCAAAGATCCAAAATGCAAGTAGTCTGCATAAACATTAATCACTGATACTATTTTTCCATCATTTGTCCAGCTATCAATACCCAAACAAGCTGCTGTACAAAATTTTAATCCGAGTAAGTGTTGTCATAACATTAATAGTTATGTATGATAATTTTATCTTCACCTCAAACAAGCGAGAAAGAAGCAAGAACTGTTTGAGCCATGAAACTTCATCCAACATTGGTGTTAGTTTTTTTTGCAATAAAGCAGAAGCAAATGTGAGCAGTAGACTAAGAGGGACATCAACTGGGACTGACTTCTTCTCTTCCCACTTACCCTGTCTAAAGCATTGACATCTGCATTATGATCTAGCAACAGCTTGACAACAGATTCATGTCCATACCAACAGGCAAGATGCAGCGGTGTTAACAAAAACTAGGGAAAGAATAAATGTAAAACCAAGATATAAATTCTGGTGCCCAGCACTGGCTGAAGGGGGTGTTAAGCAACAAAACAATTTAGGCTTCACCTTTGCCACACCAAATTCACATGTGTCAGGATCTCACTAGCACACAGGTGTGAAAATTAAAAGAAACGTCAGGGCCATGGATTGTCAGTTTTAAAACTGCGAGGTGTTACCTTTCTGGCCGTCTTTTAAAGTATAAATGTAGGTACATGTATTTTTTAATCTGCGCACTCAGGGCTAAGCAAACGTGGGCTAGAGAGTATATTATTTTGTTCAGTGGTTATGCAGAAATTTAACTGAAAAATATATAGACCTATATAATAATACAAATGTCTTGAAGAACCTGATCTCTTTCATCAACATTTGCACCACTCTTCAAGTGCCTGTTGACCTCCTCATATTGTCCATTGATTGACGCCCTGTGAAGTGCACTTCGAGATACCTAGTGACAAAAAATTACAAACTTAACACACAGTTACAGTCTGTATCTCTCCAAGGTCACCAAAAAGAGGATGGTCATGGAACCTTCATTTGGAGTTCGTAAAAGAGATGTGCCACAAATATGGGGACCAAAAATCACTGAAGCAAACAAAGTTTCAAAATCTTTAATACCATTAAGTACTGCATAACTGCTGTAGTATGTACATGCACATCTAAATTAATTTCTCATCATGACTATGTGGTAAAAGTCGACAGGAACCAGTACAGAATTTCAAACTCCCGGGCAGTGCAAATGTAAAATAAAGAAGCACTTCATAACGATCAATAGAAAAACCTTGGAATACTTAACAAACAACAGAGTTGGGAAAAGGAGATCATGAAAGAAAAATGTAATCATTCAATGTGTCCACAGTCTTCCTTGTAACAGGACTAAAGCAATTAAAATGTTACTTTTAAGCTGTTGTGGAAGTCTGCAATGAGGGGACTGATCTCCACACACTAATCTTTCAAGTTTCAGTTTGGCTGGGGATTTGACCCCTGTCAAAGGTAAGGTGGTTATATTCCGGGGAAAAATCCTCTTTGCTTAAAGACAGTATTTTTTTTTCATCGTGAACTTACTTTGGCCTTTTCCATTCTCATAGCCCAGCTTGTGTCCTGTTCCTTGACCTGATAACAAACGAAAACACAGATTTCCTGAGACAAGGAATGCCCTCCATCTCTTCAAACGGGTATTAAATGCTTTTCTATGATCCTTTCAGGGTTAAATGTAACTTTACAAAAGTGGGGGAGATAAGGTCAACTTGATCTCCTGGCTAATCAAACTTCTGAGTGACACATTATAAATTATTTTCGTTCACATGAGAAAAATCAATGCCCATCATGCAAGTGGCCACCGGCTATTACTGGTAGAACCTGACACCAACACTTAATACTACCATCCATTCCCCTATTCAAGACACAACCTCAAATTTTAGAGAATAGCAATAATAAAATTGTGAAATCATTCTCTTAAAAAATGTGTCCACAAGATTCTTAGCCCTCGAGGTAATTTTGAAGAAGAGCTCCCCAAAAAAACTGTTGGCCATTTACTGACTGTTGGCCAACAGCCAGTTAGGGGAGCTCTTCTTCAAAATTACCGAATCTCAAATCCTCAGACAGAGCAATATATATTTCATGTAAAACAAAAAAGTACTTCATAAAGATCAAAAGAAACAGCTTGGAGTACTTTACAAAAAACAGAGTTGAGAAAAGAAGAATATGAAGTACATGTAATCATTCAGTGTGTCCACAGTCCTTCCTTCTTCCAGTACCTGGTGAGGCTTGAAACAATTAGTAATTGTTTCAATTGTTTCAAAGTAACATTTTAAATACATGTTCATGTAATACATGAACATGTATTTAAAATGTTACTTTAAAGCTGTTGTGGGAGTCTGCAATTAAGGGACTGATCTCTACACCTTAATAAATTATTCTCTTACGTTTCAGTTTGGCTTGGGATTAATGACCCCTGTTAAACGTTACTAATAACTTGGTGATTATATTCCTGGCTGGTAAAAATCCACTTTGTTTACAGACCAATCATACTGAACACCAACTGAAAGTATTTGTTTCATCAAGTAAACTTAATTTGGCCTTTTCCATTCTCACAGCCCAGCTTGTGTCCCATCTCTTGACCTACATAATTCCCTAATTCCCAACTTTGGAACAAAGCCATTAATCTCTTAGATTTTCCAGAAAGTCAATTGCATGTGATGTCAACTCATTTTCTCAAAATGTCCAAACAAGCTAAGTTCATATATTGTACTTTCATTTTCTTTTTCTCCTGAAAAGTCTAAAAATTCAATTGGGTTTCCACAATCAATCAAGGGCTGTTTCACAATAATTATTGTCCTTTTCAGAAATTATGAACATCTATCTTTATGAGGGATAATCTGGATACATGTACACTTTCCTAGCAGTCGATGATTAACATGGCAAACCTCAAAATGCAAACTGCAAGACTATATGAGTTTGTTACACTACTTATACCACTAGGAATAAGCCAGTTGAGGTGTCTTCATGCAGGCAAGGATAAAGGCAAATGTCTAATTTTTTGTTTAGTTTGTTGCTATTTTTTTAATTTTCAATCTTTTGTAGTTCTAACAACAAGCTTACATTCGTTGTGATGCACGTGCCCATGTCTTATAGAAATCCATTTGGCTTTTTTACTACTTACCTTCTTGTAATCTGCAGTTATGTTCATGCCACTTGTGCTGGCTCCTTGATCAAGTACACCTTGTTGAGAGGACAAGCAAGTGCTGTCTAATCCTCCTGAAAAGAAGACAATCCACCACTTGGATTACAGAGTTGTTGCTTAACCTTTTAGTTGTTATTTCTTCAGAATTTTCATTAGGTATGTTGTTTTCAAAGTAACTGCTCTACAAGGCCCTCACTGCCTCAAAAAAGGGTGCAGCTTGAATGAGTACAGTTTTACCAAGACATAAACACACAGGACACACAGAGTATTGGGCGAACTGGTATGGCATAAGGAAATTATCCCACAGACAAGTAAAATCTATGTGGCCCTCTTGCAGCAGGTTCCCCATTAATTCACGACAGAAATGTTTATTAGAAATGCAGCTTGTAGATAAAAAATTGAACTGATTCTCGCACTTAATGGACAATTTAAGCAATTTTCACTTCATAGACTCCTGAAAAATTCAGGTGGCTTCAACATGATTTGAACCAATGGCCTTTACGATGCCGGTGCAATGGTCTACCAACCAGTACAGAGCTACGAAGCCACTCAGTTGGCAGCAGGTCAGTAATTAATTTTTCTGTTGGGTTCATGTTTTCCTGTGAAAGGACTAATGAATCAAAGAAATGTATAATAGTTATAAATTTCTTTCATTCATCATTATACTAAGTGCAGGTTATAGACGAAAGATAGAAGTGATCCTTGCACTTAAAGTGGTACTATGACAAAAAAATTATTTCCTTTTTCCTTCAGATTTTTTTAAAGTATGTTTACGTAACTGCTGAATGGCAAAATTTTGAGCTTTGATTTTTATCCAAAGGCTGTTTATACTTTCGGATTTCAAGTTTTGTCATTACTCAGGTTCAAAACTGACCAATTGGACCTCAGAGGGTTGGATCTAGGGAAAAGTGATGTCATTTACTCACAAACTTAAAATTTCAGCGCATAAACGCAGCTCATTGTACATGTACATGCAAAACACTAGTTTAAAAGTCTGAAAGTCCAAAATTCCCGTGCTGCATATTAATTCAACCACATACACACGCAGTGCACTCTTAAAACTAGAAAGTCTTTGATGTAATTTTCATCGCAATCAAGCTCTTTCAAGATTTCAAAGTTGGTAATAGCGGACCATTAAATAGGAAAATTCCAGTTGAAATAACGAGTTGTCTTTTTGAAATCAAGGCTTAAAACTTGGGTCACTTAGTGTTTACTTCACATGGTTTTGAAATCCGAAGGAAAAAAAGAATTCAAGTAACACTGAAGGTGGTTCAAACCAGTTTCAACACTTTCAATAGACCTTGTTATTAGAAGGATTGGCACTACAACAATTTATCACATAGCAGCAATGTTATGGTACCATGTCAAACATCAATTATTGCTGAAGATGCAGTCATTTTTGTGACGTCAAAAGTTACCATGGCAACAGGAAAGCCTTGCAAAAGCACCCCATATTTTGGCTTTATTTGCTCATATCTGAAAAATGAACTCGGTGACCCCAATTTTTTTATTGCACAAAAGTGATCAGCAGGCCAAGATGGAACTTTCTGGAAAGTTTGAAAAAATTCTGTGCAGCAGATTCAGAGCTACCTTAAATTTTCAATTATACCAAACCAACAACAAAATTAATCCATTGCCTCAATTGCAGAAATAAAGAGGCATAGAAAGAAGATAAGTTAAAAGCCTTAAACGGCTAAACAAAATATAAAATTGAAATCAAGTTTAAAAAATTTAGATATCGTCATCACGGGGACTCTGCAGTGGTCTCCCATCCGAACATGATTAACTGTAGTAGACACTTAGGGTGTGTTTCTTTGGGAGAATCCAAGATTGGATTTATGATCTCAGATCACACGGATGCTTCGTTTCCAAAGAAAAAGAGAATCTGAAAACAGATTTTTCGGGCATGAGGGCCCACTTCCGGGGGGAGGGGGGGGCCACTTCCCGGGGATGCTCGTCGGAAATTTTGAATTTAACCCCTAAAGGAGACCAATCTAGGCGTGGCTTAAGCA
>NC_090876.1:13074391-13079391 GCF_036669935.1 Montipora foliosa
CCAAGCAACCCAAGCACCTCAAGCACCCCAAGCACCTCAAGCACCTCAAGCAACCCAAGCACCTCAAGCACCTCAAGTAACCTTAGCACCTCAAGCATCTCAAGCAACCCAAGCACCTCAAGTACTGTAACCTAAGCACCTCAAGCACCTCAAGCAACCCAAGCACCTCAAGCACCCCAAGCACCTCAAGCAACCCAAGAATCTCAAGCACCCCAAGCACCTCAAGCACCTCAAGCATCTCAAGCAACCAAAGCACCTCAAGCAATCTAAGCACCTCAAGCACCCCAAGCACCTCAAGCATCTCAAGCAACCAAAGCACCTCAAGCAATCTAAGCACTTCAAGCAACCCAAGCACCTCAAGCGTCTCAAGCAACCCAAGCATCTCAAGCACCTCAAGCAACCTAAGCACCTCAAGCAATGTAAGCACCTCAAGCGCCTCAAGCAACCCAAGCACCTCAAGCAATGTAAGCACCTCAAGCGCCTCAAGCAACCCAAGCACCTCAAGCAATCTAAGCACCTCAAGCACCCCAAGCATCGCAAGCATCCCAAGCAACCCAAGCATCTCAAGCACCTCAAGTAACCTAAGCACCTCAAGTAACCTAAGCACCTCAAGCAGCCCAAGCACCTCAAGCAATTTAAGCACTTCAAGCAAACCAAGGAATCCAAGTGCTTCAAGCAGTCCACGTGTCTAAGTAAGCTAAGCAAGATAAGTAAGGTACCGTAAACACCGGCATATAAGCCGCACCTTTTTGCTCAAAATTTTCTGATCAAATCAGATCTGCGAGAACATCTAGACAACATGCTGTAAATTTGCATAAATTAACAAGTTTAGCGAAAATTCTTAAGTCTGTATAGACCTGTGCAGCAAATTAATAAGAACTTCATAAAACAATACCACATTACGCATTGGTCATTGCTTTTGCGAGTATGGTGGCTCCTAAAAGAGCCGTTTTTCTTTGAGCTTACAAAATGATTAAACCTTCTTCGTTAAAAGATCTTTTAACCGGTTTAACATTGCCTTTCTTGAGCAGGTGAACTTCACTCGGCACGGAATCTCCATTCCACCACAAAGTTGTTTACAATGTTGACGATGGCCGCTCACTTCGACAGAAATCGATCCACCACGAGCGAAAATGCCTGGTTACTAAGCTAAAACGAACCGAAACGTTCGTCAGGTGTTGTTGCATGTAAATTCTAATGAGAAATGGACAAGAATGAAAAATACTGGACTAAAAATGCCAGAGAAAGATCAAATTTATGTCCTAGTCGGATTTTCATACTATTAGAGAGTCAAAATTATAGGTGAGAGTTTGAGTATTCTCTGGCAAAATAACACTAAAGTAGAATTGTTCTAAAACGCTCTTAGGTAGAAATTTCGATTTTCTCAATAGTTTGAATTTACTGGCAAAATTCTTTTTGACTTCAGATAGGTGTGGTGACCATGTTAGCCTATCGTCCACAGTTACACCGAGTAGCCTCGATTTGTTTACCAGTTTGACAAGGCAACCCCCGATGGTAACGAGTGGGGATAAGAGATAAATTTCCCTGACATCTTGCTCTATGAATAACTTTTACATGGCCAGCGGCCTAAGCCTAATTTCTTTAGAAAATCAGAAATAAAAACATATTTTGCTGGAGTAACATTTCTGATAAATTGCTCTTCCATTCTCAATGATACTATCAACTGTTTGAGAGGTGCAATAGTTACAATACTTTTGAGGTGGAAAAACAAATAGAATAAAATGACACGTACAGCAGAACATTCTTTGCAAGAACAATGATAAACACCATTTAAGTGCTCCTAGGGTCTAAAATTTTGTTTTCGAACATATAACGAACGAACAATGCTTCCACTGTTGCTTTACATTTTAATAATGTTAAGACATTTTAATCTCATAAGCAACAGATGTTTGTGCACATATATTCTGAAAATGTTGTACCAAATTCATTAATGAATCTATTCCAATTGAGGTACATGTTACAAATGGGTCCCATACCTAATAAATCTCTGCCATGAGAGTAAAAAAATTTACACTTCCCATTAGGAAGACAGTATATTGCTACTGTGTAAAGTTCAAGTGTTAACATATATGCATGATAATTATCCATGAGCAAAGAATCAAAGGCAGTTAACATTGATATAACATAAGGAAAGTCTGAAATTATAGGAAGTGCACTATTTAGCAAACCACTATAACTATCACTGTATGTCAACTGATAATTAATGTAGCTTAAGTTATAACCATAACAGGCAAATCTGTCAACAATAGGAGTCCCTGTTTGCATGATTGTGACAAAGCTGAATGCATATTATTCCCAATGTTTATAATTTGAACCAAGTCAGCTGAAGATGTTATTGGCTTCCTGAAATTTTAAACAAGAACCGACACAGACATTGCCACACGTTGTGTGCCTGCACTTGCCAGCCATACTTCAACATTACCTTGACTGTATGGTGCGGCAATAGTTTTAGTTGGATCCACAATTCCTGGACCTGGGTTGTTTGTACGCCATTTGCGAGTCGAATTAACTCAGGAATGTAAAAGCGATACAAATAGATCTTTGTAAAGCCGCAGATGATTAATTTGTTACATTTCATAAATGTAAACCAAACTTTTCAATACTGGCAAATAAATGACCTCTAAGTAAAACAAAAGTAAGACAAAACCAGAATTTCCCCTTGAAGCATCCTTCTGAAATTCCTTTGTCAGCAAATAAACAGAATGCATATCAACGACTACATTGTAGTCTGTATTGTTGAAAGAATTATCCATTTTGACTTGATCGCATGCCCATACTGACAATAACAGTAGTTCTAAGAGCAGTTCAGATTGCTAAAAGTCGGATCAGTTTTTCTCAGGTATAGACCAATTCGGCTAACTCAATGTTGTACCCAATTCAGATCCTTTGGGAATAAAACGTTTTGTTCCAAATATTTCCATATGAATGCTACATTATCATGCAAATGCAACATACAAAGATCCTTAACCCCGAGAGATTTGAATTGGGTACAACATTGCGTTAGCAGAATCGGTCTATTCTCAGTTTCGCTCAAAGCTGCTGTAAGGTTCTCAAAGATCACTAGGAGCTGAGATGACCGGCATGTTGATGGAGATCAGTTTGAGTGACCTTCATGTCGACCCCCGCTCTCGTGCAAAGTGTTTATTTGTAAAACAAATTAGAACGAATATATATAATTTTGTCTTTAATGTCAACAACTTACCTTTGGCTAAACAATCGAAAAAGATTTATTCTAACAGCCCGATCCGTACGACCCGGGGCGTACTCGACCGCGACTACAATCACAAAGTTTGAACAGTCAAGATGCGATGATTCGGGCGCGACCATGCACATCCAAGAGAAAATGATACATCTTAAGGGCTAGACTTTCAAAAGTCCTTCGTCTCGTGTAGATTCGCGTCTGAAAAATCACGCTTCGCTCGCCAAAACATTTTCTCCCGGGATTCTCGTGAGGTGGAATTGTGGCAAGTCTACTTAAAGGGGCTAGGTCACGCTATTTTAGGTAATTTTGTTTAATTTTGTTAATTATGAGCTCTAAACGTCAAATTGGCAGAGCAAGAGTCTTTCATTTGCAAAATCACGGCGACATAACAACTGAGAATGATTTTCAAGCTTTGTAAATGACATTTTGGTATAGACTGATATAAATTTGAAAAAAGGTGGGCCGACGTTTTTCAAATTTACCCAAATTCAATCCATTTCAATCCTCTCCAGTTTTGTCCATCTATGTCCCTTCTTGGCTTCCCTGTGTTTTGATAGAGTTCTTCTATAGTTTTGAACAGTTATTTTGATATTTTAGTTAATTCTATGACCATTCGATCAGTGCTGAAAATGCCTAAAATAGCGTAACCTAGCCCCTTTAAGGGCTTGAAACATGAGAGCAACCGGACCTACTGGATTTATTTATCAACGCTTACAGTAATATTCAGAGATTTCACTACGCAGAATCTTCAACTTCATCGATCATGAATACTGATGTCGTTAAACACAAGAACATTATTCCTGTGAGAATAACTTGACGCACAAAAGTTAATTCTCAACACTACACTAGCCGTCACGCTAGTTTCTCCAACTTGGTTGACGCGAGTGAACGATCATCGCACAACGCCCACTATACAAAATCAAATAATCTTTATTATACACTAAATTCAAGAAATGTAAACAATTTTAAGCAAATTGAAATCTGTCGACAAAAAGAATTGAAACTACGATTTGCCGTCTGGAATGCTCGGTCAATCGCAAAGAAAGCGGCCATAGTGTGTGATATTATACAATCTAATAAACTGGAAATCCTCGCAATCACTGAAAGTTGGCTTGGTAAAAATACCGACGACAGCAGCATTACCGAAATTTTAAATACGCTCAAGACCTATTCATTCGTGCATGTCCCAAGGGAAAGTGGCAAAGGCGGTGGTGTCGGTGTGTTTTACTCAAAACAACTTAGCATCACAATGAATTCGGACAATGTTTTCAAATCATTCGAGCACATTAACCTTAATGTTGTGTCAGGCAAACTCAACACGCGCCTTATCGTTATCTACAGGCCCCCACCATCGAAGAAAAATAAACTAACAACATCTATGTTCTTTACTGAATTCCACGATTTATTGGAACTAATGTCGCAGCACGAACAGCCACTACTCATTGCCGGTGACTTCAATTTTCATCTTGATGACACAACAAACTGTGATACCATTAAATTCATGGACATACTTGACTCTGTTAATTTATCTCAACATGTACTGGGTTCTACTCACCGGAAAGGCCATACATTAGATCTAATTATAACACAACACAACAGCAACTTGGACACAGATGTACGCATACTCAGTGACGTCTTTTCTGACCATCAAGTAGTTACATGTAAACTGAACTGTCCACGACCACCACTCTCTAAAATACCCCTCTCGTTCAGATCAACCAAGCAACTTAACGGCGATGTACTTATAGCCACCCTGAAAGAGTCATTAGCTAATCAA
>NC_090876.1:13081891-13084391 GCF_036669935.1 Montipora foliosa
GAATCTATTCATTACAAGAAATGGCAAAACATGTTATCGTAACTTTCCTTTTCTTAATAGCTAACTATTGGGTATATAGTTATATATAAAGTTGTATTTATACAGATATAAATATATCTGTACATATTATTTGGGTTTACATTATTAACCACACCTTAATTAGATCAAACTGACTGTGATTTCTTAAATTTTAGTATAATGAGGTCAATTGGACTCATGGACCTAATAGTAAAGGTGTTGCATTTTGCAGCTGTCCTGTGGATCAGACAGACAGGCCTGGTCGGCACAATCCCGTTACTGTTGACCTACAATAGAAGAGATTAGCATGGTCGGAGTATGACAACAAACGGTTGTTGAAATGCTACCTTGGGAAAAACCAGAGAGGAGAGGATACAAGAAGGGACTTCTAGACCTGCAGAAAGGTTGTAACAACATTAAAGAGTTAGCCTAACAGAAGTTACTGAGCAGAGATGGAGAGACCAAGTTAGCCAGACTTGGAAGAAAAGGTCACTAGAGACTGTGGACCAAGAGGCAGTAGCTCAGAGAGCACGAAATGAAAACCAGGAGATTGAACCTAAAGATGAAGATTATTGCCACAAATACAACAGACTTCGAAACAACGCCTGATACCCAATAAAAACACCAAAGTGAAGACAACATCCCGCTGGGGTAGCAAAGAATGTGGTCTCTATAATCAGTGATGGCATGGTTAACTAGAAGACAGCGTTGACATCCGGTTGGCAACAGCAAAGGAGATTCCTTTAATAGGGATACTTTAATACGGATACTCCTAAAACAGTGTACACTATACTAGGAGATAAAAATAAATAAATAAATAAACAAACAAACAAATAAATAAACAATAATTAAGGATAAGAGAAAACCTAACATGTCAAGTTTAAAATAGATATCTACAATATAAAGTTACTATTTACAAGACTCTATCTACACTAAAATTTCATATTATAATAACCTAATCATGGAACTTTTTGTAGGCATTATACCATTAGTGAAGGGGGGAATATCAGTAGTTACAGGTAACTTATTCCAGGCTACTATTGAACTTGGATAGAATGAATAGTTATAGACATTACAACTGGACTGAATATAACGAGAAGCCCTTGTTAGTGAATATACTTCAGGTGATAGGGAGATACGAACTAAACCTTGTTGAAGTTTATAAAACATTGATAATTGGTACTAGAGCCTGTGTTGTTCAAGAGTGTCCTAACCAAGCTGTTTTAACATGGGAGTAACATGACTAAAATTTGAGTAGTCTCTAAAAACGAACCTAATGCTACTCTATGCTGAACTAGTTCGATTTGGTGAATATTCCGTTTAGTAAACAGTTTCCACACAGAGCAAGCATACTCTACTTGAGGACGCAAAAGGGTAGTGTATGCCTTGGATTTGACATCCATGGAACAATCAGACAATACCCTTCTCAGAAGACCAAGCGTGCTTTAGCCTTACTACAAATAATTATCACAGAGTTGATCGCAATTAAGATTATGAGTTATAGTTACTCCAAGATATTTGGTGGAGGCTGATTTAGCAATAACAACAACATTCATGAGATAATTATAGGAAAAGGGGACAGCCTTATTAGTAATTCCTAAATGATAACATTTGGTGATATTAAAATTAAGTTGCCAGGTTTCAGCCCATTCACACAAGCTGGCTAAGTTTTGCTGGAGTAGTGTATGATTACAAGTGTTCTTAATCTCTCCCTATACACAATGCTGTCATCTGCAAAGAGATGCATTGTTGACTGGATGTGATCAGTAATATCGTTTATACATAATAAGCATAAAACAGGACCCAGTACTGAGCTTTAAGGTACACCAAAAGATACAGGCCGAGGGCTGGAGTGAGTGCCATTTACAGACACCAATTGGGAGTGATTGCTTAAGAAGGCCTTGATCCATGCCGCAGTCTTTCCACATATTCCATAATAATCAAGTTTTAATATTAAACGCTGAAGAGGCACAGAGTCCTTGTCACGTCCATATCACTGATGTTTATAGTAACCATGCTGCCACTGTGCCTACATGTAGCATCACAAAAGATGAAGCTGGATGCAGACTGGCAAAGGACATGATGCCCGTTAACGACCTACTCTTCATGGATGCTCTGTTCAGTTACAGGAAGCTCAAAAATGCAAAAATGTCAAATCTCAGGCAAAACATAGGAGGGGGGTTACTTTGCAGATCTGCCAATGTATGTGGTGTAACCCTTAATCAGTTTTTTTTTTGTGATGACAAAAGTGCAAAAAAGAACACCTTATACAAATCCTTGATGAGTTGTCTCTGCCAGTAGTCCTGCATGAGGACTCTAATTATTATTATTATTATTGGTTGGAAAGAGAGATTTAAAAAAAAGGACATTGAGTAGAGCTGTGAAGAGCAAAATCGTAGTGGCTACAACTTTGTCAATTCAACATTTAATTCTTTTCAAATCCTTTACCCTTTCGCCTGTATGGGGTTTGAAATTGACAATA
>NC_090876.1:13094391-13101891 GCF_036669935.1 Montipora foliosa
CGTAGTATCACATCCAGTTAAGGCATGAAATGTTAGCACAGACTTTCTCTTCTCTTCCGGCAATGTGATCTTGTGAACTGGTATGTAACACGTTCTTCTAGAAGTTCCAGAAAACATCCATATGTTTTCACAAAGATTTTCCCTGTGTGTCAATAGGAGGACAAGAACATCTGTGTCACGACACAAAACGTTAACCTGGCTGTAGCCTCTAACTGTGGCATCTCTGGCAAGGAGAATAATTCTTGTATCTGCCTCTTCATGGTTAGAAGCCAGTCCTTCAAAGTCTTCCCTTGACTTATTAGATGACCATACCTTCAGTATGTCACTGAATCCACCACTAACAACCAGCTCATGACGAGGATATGCAAAGTAACTTTCTGACATTTTCGTACACAAAAAATGGGCAAGACTGGCCTTGTCCTCTAGGACAATAAACCTAACCCAGTCGCCAATCCTCTGTTCCTGGCTCTCCACATTCCTCCTGATGCCTTTGCTCTTCCCTCCTTTGCACTTTCTTCTTGTTCCTCCTTTGATAGAATTTGGGAGACAGCGATCAAATACTACGTCGACTCTAGCACAGTTTTCAGAGAAGTGGGAGGTAACATACGCACTGAACTTGTCACACCATTCTCCAAACGTCTTTGCACCAGAGGCATTGGCCAGAGATTGAACAGCCGCCATCCCATCGATAAGGGTACATGTCTCACTCTTGTTGACAGGGCGCTGGCCCTGAGAAACGTTCTGTTGTAATATCTTGCTGAAATATGACTTCCCTGATGCTTTCCCAAGACTTCCTTTGGGAGTGGCAATTGAAAGCGGGACAGGAGAAAGTTCTCTTTGCAACAGTTCGTCTACATCGACGTTACGACCAGATTCTAAGGCTACCACGACACGTCTCTGTCTGCCTTTAGCGTAACCGTCTTGTTGTTATCCAAAAAAAACTGGTACACAGTACAAGTTTTCAAATGTCTTGAGCTTCTGTTGTTTGAAACGGTCGTGAAACTTGACGTCTTTCTTTATTAGCCTGTCTTGCACAAACTCTTTTCCGATGGTCTTGCCAATTTCTTCTGCGCCCAGCAGGTCATGTCTGATTTCTTCACTGGCAACCACCCCGGTTGTGACTGAGACTAAGTTTTCCGCTTGACGAAAGACCTCATACTTCGTGAAGCATGACACCAGCTTAAGAACATCCTCCGCTGTCTTGGGCAGCAACTTCATGTCAGCTAGAAACACAACACCCCATCAAGTGTAGTTGACGTGGTCAAATACAGCAAACCAGGGAAGCATCTCGGAAAACGAGGACAGGTACAGATCCCATTCTCCTTCTCGGATTGCCCGAGTAAACCTCAGAAGAATAGACACTAAGTGCATGTATTGCCTCCAGTAGCAGAATGTTGGATAATCCTTATGCGCTGTATCAAATTCTTTGATGACCTCTGCAACCTGTAATAATAATGATAGAAATTAATAACGATGATTCGCGTAACAGATTAAAAATATACAAAATATTCTATAATGTTAACTTGCCTGTCTAGCTTGGTTGATGAGATAACTGTGCGCTGTCGTGTCTATCGCAGGGTTGTCCTCACCACGTGTGAACTCAGTGGCCAGCTTTGCTAAAAGATCTTGTAGTGTTTAATGTCGAATCTTATTATTGCAACTGAATTGAAGGATCGTAACATTTTAGGATGTTGTAAAAAAGCATATTTTCGAATCTATTGACCTGACTTAATCGATGTTTAGCAGCATTATAATAACCTTAACGTTAGCTAGTGACTTACCTTGAGTTGTCTTGATAATTGGTTCAAAGATTTATTTTTCCCCTGCTAAACGTTTATTTAAGCTTTCTTTTTCAATTGTCTATCTTTCAGACGCGTTTATGAGCAACTGTTTAGGACGAATACGTCTCTATTCAATCTGTAATAACTTTTCTTTGAAAAACAAAATGGAGGACTAGGAGAGCCTCGATCTGATGCCATCTCGTTTTTGCCCTAGACCTTGCCTTTTCGTCTCGATTTTCAATAAACGATTGGTCAAGATTTATAAATTTGTTACCATGTTAATTTTTTCTTAAACTGTTAGGTAGGTACCTTTATCATAAGATTGCAAAACAAAATTTATTTGTCCTATTCCACTCTAAAGAATTATCAAGCATCTTATCATTCGTTTTATTGAAGAAATTGTCAGAGATTATTCAAAGTTTAGATTACAACGATCATTTATTTAAATGTGAACTGTTTGAATACTCCTATTTCAATTTTGTCAGGTACGGCAAAATCCTGGCTTTTTAGGGTCACGTGATTGATACTCGTTGATCACGTGACTGCTTAACAGCTTATTGACAGTTCGGCTGACATTTCCAGTTGCCAACCACGTTTATGCAAATAATTTCGAACATTGCGGTAGTCTCTTTCCTCACTTTTGTGAGCCTTCCAAGTCCACCCTCTCTCTCAAGTCAGGGAGGATAAACGAAGATTACAGGCTATGTTTCCTGCTTCTACCAATGTTTAGCGAAAATGAAAAATACGCTCTTTCTGAGACGGTGCCTCCTGACTAGAAGTCATCTTCAGAGTCAAGTGATTTGTGTAACGTCAGTAGATACTATAAGAAGACGGGTCGTAGATGTCATTGGTCCACTTATTCGTGATGTTATTGGTCTACTGTCACTTGAGCCTAGACGTAATTGGCTGGGAAGATTGACCCCTATATAAATCATTGTCGACGAATCTACATGGAAGATGAAATTTGCACCTACAAAATGTTATGTCCATCACTTTGAAGAATTCTCCGTTCCAGTTTAGTTATTTCCTTTGTAATGCGCAGCTTGACGGTGTTCGTTACCAAAAGTACCTCCTCGTCTACATAACATGTACATTGTGTCAGCAATTGCAGTGTGACAAAGCTAAAAAGAAGGCTATGAGAGTCTTAGGGATCCTTCAAAGGAATCTCTCATTGTGCGGTCGATCTGTTAAGGAGCGCTTATACCTAGCCTTAGTACGTCCGATTGTCCAATATGCCACAGTTCCTTGGTCTCCGCATACAAAAAATGGGATTGACTGTATTGAATCAATTTAGTGCCTCGCAGCACGTTTTGTTAACAATGATTACAGCCGCTATAGTAGCGTTTCATCTATGCTGACTGAACTGACTTGGAACTGGCCCTCGCTGCAGTCAAGGCACAGGATATGCGATCTCGGCATGCTTTATAAAATACATAGATGTCAAGTTAACATCTCCCTTCCCTACGACCTTACCTCCGTGCCTGCGTATGCCCGTGCAAGAGCAGGTTTTGACTTTAAGATCAGGCTCCCATCCTCTTCAGTCGACGCTTACAAACACTCTTTCTATGTGAGATCAATCCCTGTATGGAAGGAGTTATCACCTGATGTTGTTAGATCGGCATCTTATCAAGAATTTGGCCACTACTTTAACATATTAATTTACTTACTTTGTTTATTCTCATGCTATGTAGTTTGTAATTCAATACCATGTAATTTTAATTGTAATTTATACCATGTAAATGTAATTGTAATGCCATACCATGTAAATTGAGCGACTTATGGCCGCTCCTTTGCCAGATTAGCATAAGGAAGCGCCAGTGGCAATTACCTTGATTAAAGTAAAGTACTCAAACTGACAGTTTACCATTTACTTCTTTTGAACAACCTTTCTCGAAACAGCTGTATGAATATGAAGCTACTATCGTAGTTATCGTGGATTCATACTCTTCAGTAGTTCAGTCCCTAACTTCAAATTCTGTCTTTTATAAGTGTGTCTTTTATACCAAGTAATCTGTACTTTACACTCCATCCACAGTCCATCATTGTTAGCCCAATCTAGGTTACAATAGCTGCCTCACTTTCCTCGATCAGCACCTTTCGGATGTCGTTTCGTGCCGTTTGTAGTAAACGTTGCAGACCTACATTGTAGGAAGACATGCGCAGTTGTGTTATAAAAATACATGTAAAGCACCTGGCGTGTTGATTGAATCTTGGTTAAATTCGTGTTGTTAATGGTATTTCATTGCGTTAGATCCGAAATAGTCTACATTCTGGCGGCGAGGACGGTCGTTGGTGTATTTTCTTGACGATGTCAAGCGTATTTTTGAAAGGTGTGGGTGGATTAGCACCTTTTGATTGTTCCGATACGGCTGGAATGTTGTGACGCGATTGAGGCAGAAAGCCCAATCTTGTGAATTTGGAGATGCTGCTGCTGTGGATGAGCAAATTCGCGACTAGGTGATCAGCAAGTGTTTGTCACACAATTTGCCGCAAGCTTCTTGAGAAAGGGAAAATTTTGACTCTTCAGAAACTGAGAGAAGAGAAACAGGCTCGCAAGATTGAAGGTGCAACTAATGAAGTGAACCGTGTTGGTGTGAATTCGAATGAAAAAGGAAACCTGAGAGTACGTGGAAAACAAAGTACCGTTCGGCGTTTTTGTTGTGGAAATGTGGGTCATAAGGCCAATGATAAAGTTTGCCCCACAAGAGCAAAAGGGTGCAGAAAGTGTAATAATCTGCGTCATTTCGAGGAAGTGTGCAAAACTAAACCGAAGACATCTGAGGGGCAAGGCAAGTAGGTGTTGGAGTTGATGAAAATGATGATAGTGAATATGTTTTTGGTGTTTTGGGTGGTGCAGGTAACCCAGACAATGGCGAAATTTCTGTGAAGATAGGAGAGGTTCAAGTTACCATGATTATTGATTCTGGTGCTAGTTGCAATGTTTTACATCGCAATTTGTGGGAGTATTTGAAAACAAATAAGGTCCGATGTGCGTCAAGTAAGGCAACTAAGAAATTGTATTTGCATTAGTTGGAAATAGAGTGTTAAATGAGGTTGAATTTGTTGTTATAGAGAGTGAGGGACATGCCCTTCTGGGGCAGGAGACAGCTATTGCTCTAGGTGTGTTGAAGCTGGGACCTCAAATCAATTCAATGCAGTTATCTACTGATGGGGAAAACAGGCAACCCAATATTTTAGACAAGTTTCCAGTCAAATACATTCCAGGTCTTAAGAACATTGACAAGGACGCAGAGAGATTATGTAAGACTTGTCATGGCTGTCAGCTTGTCTCACAACCCTTAAAACCTGAACCGATGACACGTACAGAGTTTCCTTCAGCAACCCTAGTAACATCTAACCGCTGACCAGCTGGGCCCACTGCCTTCTGCTGGTACATTTTTGTTGTAGTTGGCTACTACAGCAGATTCTTCGAGATGGAATTTACCAAATAAATAACCACTGAGAAGATTGTATCGCTACTGTCCAAGATGTTTGTCACTCATGGCCTTCCTTGTTCCTTAAGAACTGACAATGGACCGCAGTTTATCACTGATCACTTCAAAGGTTATCTTGAAAAATACAGTACACCTTTATGGCCACAGGCCAATGGAGAAATTGAAAGGCAGAACCGCACTATTCTGAAACGGTTACATATTGCTCAAGCAGAGAGTCGTGATTGGAGATCGCAGATGGATGATTTCTTGATGCTGTATCGCAGTACACCACAATCAACAACTGGGGTTAGCCCTGCAGAACTGTTGTTTGACCGGAAGATTAGAACCAAGTTACCACAGCTTCAGGAGTTTACCTGTGAAGATGAAGTCAAAGACCGCGACAGTGAGAGAAAGGAGAAAGGGAAGATGTATGTGGACTGCAAAAGAAATGCATGTGAAAATGACATTCAGAAAGGTGACAAAGTGTTACCCAGGCAGGAGAGAGACAATAAGTTGTCAACACCATTCAAACAAGTACCTTTTACAGTTGTTCAGAAAAATGGAAACAGTGTTCTCGTTGAGGCTGATGGGGTACAGACTAACAGTACCGACGAAATGTAACCCATGTCAAAAGGCAAATGGAGCGTGAGGATCTTAAACCCAAGGCTGAATCATCAGATGCTATTGGAGGCAGAGATCTGGCAGCTAACCTGGAAAGTCAAGCGTTAAAAGTACCCGCAGACACGAGCAACAGACCGTCCGAGAAGGTTAACCCACCAGAGTGTAAACAGGCAGATCCTGCTTTGGCACAGAGTGATTCTACTCCTTCCTTACGTCCTTCTAAAGTTAGGAAAATGCCATCTAGATATCATGATTATGTTCTGGGATGCATTAGGCTTAACCCAGAATAGAGCATTAATGGACCTTTTATTTAACTGGACTGTTTGTTGATGTTTTAGATTTTGTTTCCGAGTTAGTCCTGATTATCTCTTCGGCTACAAAAGACGTTCGAAGACATTTTGATGCATTTAGGTGTTTAGATTTCGTTTTGTTACATTCTATTTCAATCAATGTGTATTTCAAAGAAGGGAGGCATGTAGAATACCTTGCGGATCTATATTGTAGGAAGACATGCGCAGTTGTGTTATAAAAATAAAGCACATGGCGTGTTGATTGAATCTTAGTTAAATCCGCGTTGCTAATGCTATTTCATTGCATTAGATCCGAAATAGTCTACACCGTTGTACGTTTGAAGAGGAAATAGAATGCCGGTTAGTAATTGCTCAGAATGAAAAACGTTATCTATCAAAAGTCTTCCTGAACAAGGAGTCTCGAAATCCCAAGATATGTTTGCTCCACCACCTTCAATTTCCACAAACACGTTTTTTGGAGCCGGTGCCAGTCCTTTGCATGTTCTTGCGCACGCAGTACTTTTTAGCTTTTTGTTTGCAGTGCCAATTTTTCTGGGAGTGCATGGTTTTACTTTGTTTGCAGTGCACAAAGATATTTTGTTTGTGGTGCAGGGTTTGAGCCAGGCCACGCCATTGTGCCAATCCCGCTCTGATATTGAAATTGTCCCTTAAAAAACGGCCAAGGGGACACTTTTGTCTGGGGGAAAACTCAGATGGAAGCACACAAGAAGAGATACAGTTTAGTACAAAAATTACAAGCTGAAACACGGATCGTGGGAGGAATTTTATCGTGCGTTTTAAGGGCGTTCGCGCCCAAAACGTTCCCAGGTACAGATTTTTTTTAACTTGTCACGCAGAAAGGTAATGATCTACTTTTGCCAAAAAGGCAAAAAAATGGGGGGTCACCGTGCTCGTTTTCGAGATCATGAGGTGCATTTTTAGAAGATTGCGTTACTTTAAGACGAACTTAGCTTACAACTGTCAGCAATAAAAAAGCTACGAGTGAAATTTAGATCAGGTAAACGTACTCAGTTCAACATAACTAATATAACTATGTGTTATTTTCTTAATATAACTAAATTAACCTTTGCAGCTGATGTCTTTTTCTAAGGTAAAATAGACATTGAAAAACGATACATATTGGTCTAACTTTGGTCGCGCGAGAGCATAAAAGGCCAAATATTTGTAACTTCTCACATACAGCTTTTTTTGGTTTTTTGTTAAAATGGACAAAATCAAGAAAGGAAGTGATCTAAGGAAAGAAAAATGGGGGTCACCGAGCATTCAAGAGAGTAAAATCGCTGCGAAGTTCTCAAAGCGATTGTCTATTCGCACTGTCATGCCATTGCGTGACATTTCCGAGAAGACCTGGGT
>NC_090876.1:13106891-13131891 GCF_036669935.1 Montipora foliosa
TCTATATAGGTCCAATATTCTTCAGTTGGATTGCAATGGGCACATCACTCCTCAGTTCTGGCCATCCTACCATGACTGTTGACTTACAGCGATTTTCATAATTCTGCGGAATTTATCTTTAAGCGCCAACGGCCAAACTGCATTTTGGCTTCCATCATTTAAACATCCAACGCCAACCACAGATGACGAAATCAATTGATGCATGACATAGCCCACCAGTTATCAGCATCTTTGGTTCCCACGGTACTAGTACATTTGAACTCCATGTTGATGGAAAGCGATGGAATCTGTACGAATCTTTTTTCTGAAGAAATTCTAAAAACTTATCATAATGGTGTTCGAACTGTGAACTAAACAAAAACTCCAATTCACTCTCTGGAGGCGGAGTCAATCTTCCTGGCTATGTTCGGAAATTTGACTGATGGAAGCTAGAACACAGCCGTAGCCATGAGAACCTTTCACTGGGACATCGAGAGGGCACAAAGGTTCAAGGACCCTACTGCTAAGGAAAAGACTTAAAAACCCTCATCTTGTTCTCCTTGATTGGGCGAATAGGTTCTATACACGTGGTTAGCTATGTACATTTGTGGACCAGGTTTGTACTTAAAATTCAAGTTGAAACGCTTTAGTCGAAGCAGCATTCGTTGCAGTCTTATTGAAGTGGTTTGTGATCGGTTTCCACTATGGCTTTCTCTGTGTGAAATGTACTGGCTGAATCTCTGACAGGAAAATGCTATTACACGACAATTTTTCTCAATTTGCGCATACCTGCGTTCAGTGGGAGTTACTGATTTCAATGCGAAGGCTGATTGTACAGGGGTAGACGTCCTTTCCCATCAGAGACGAACAAAAGTCGTGAAGTTTCGAAGTCATCTGTCGACTCCTCAAAGTGATTAATTTCGTCTTATCTGGATTTAGCAATAACCAATTTCTAACACCACTTGCGCACATTGAGAAGGTCCTCATTCATCTCTTCAATAATCTGCCTAGCGTCTTGTGAGTGAAAGGAAACAAACAGTTTTGTATCGTCTACATAACATTCAGTAGAGCAATTCCATGGGACATCTCGCAGGTCGTTCGTATATATGCTAAATAATAATGGGCCAGCATGCTACCCTGAGGGACGCCGTATTAAATTAGTAGTGGATTAGAAATGGTGGAATGAATTCGTACAACCTGGTATCTATTTGAAAGGTAGCTATTAAACCACTGTAGCACATTAGGCGAGGCGCCGACATCTCGTAGTTTACATAACAGTATTCAATGGTCTACGCTATCAAAAGCTTTGCTCATATCTAGGAGCACGCAGGCATTTAAGTTCTTGTTATCGATATTTCCTTAAGAACTGCATCAGTCATGTGAAGCAATGACGTTTCGGTAGAGTGCCACTTGCTGCTGCCGTTTTGTTTTGTCGTTAGCCTTTCCTTAGCTGTCAGATAGTTGATAAACTGGTTACAGACAACTCTCTCGAGCAAACCCATGGAATTACGTGTAACAAGATCTTTGTCACTAACGGTTTTAAGAATCTTGAACCGGTTATCTCTCTCTGGAAGGAGCATGGTGAACTCTATTTTTTCAAAACAAAGGTGGTGGGCTATACATGTATTTTGAACTGCAGATTTTAGGTCACTAAACCATAGTGAAAAATCAGGAAAAGTTAATAAAAGATTACACGCAATAAGAACTTCTATTAACACGGTGATGATCACCGAAAGATATAGCAACAGATTAATAATTAATGTCAATCCAAGACTGATACTTTCTTAGAGCTACATTAGAGCTGCACATAACATGAATCTCCTGGAAGACAAAACGCAGCTCACTTGACAAGTATACAGCGCTGTGTTACTGCACTACCACACGTACGCACTGCGTGCCTATCTTTTAGATCAGTGCTCAGGCCTAACAAGAGCTCCTACAGTAATACACCTGTAACTTGATCACGCACTCCTCTATCATAAGACTGAAGACTTGCGGAGGTTAAGCCATTAAAGAGCACCTAATCCCCACGATTTATTTTGCTGTAAACAAATATACACATCTTTCAGACTAATTTTGGTACAAGTCCAACAATAATCCACCTTCTGACTTGACAACAAAATGATGTGAAATGAAACATAAATCAAAGATCTGGAACTCTTTTTTTTTTTCCTTTTTTCGTTTTTGGAATTTTCATTTAGTATACAGTAAATAGAAGTATAATAATAATAATTATTATTTTTAATATTACACTTTATCACTTCTTGACTATATTTTCAAAAACCACTTTTTGTTAGCCTTACAATGTACCTCTACCATCATCATTTATTCTTGCTTCACAAGAGGGTTGAACACTTGCCTCTTGTTCTCCTTAAAATTAACATACAGTTTGTAACAAAAGGAAACATATTTCAAATATATATTTAGCAATTCATTTTAACAAGGTGGCTCACCATACTTTTGTACTAATAGTACATGTAAAAGAAATATATTAATAAGTCTTGGATGTGAAAGAACCCACAAAATTGTAGATAACTAACAAAGCCCACTCTGCCATGTTCAGTACTTGGATGGATGCCTTAAATTACATGTACCCGACTAACAAAAAGTGTTGCTAGCACAGGAAAAGCCAAGATTTCTCACGAATTAGAAAGATTTCTCAAATGTTCAAAAAAAGAAAATGCTTATCTCAGTGACTTCTGGGAGTGAGACTTAACAGATTTTACTCTGTCTAACGACAGACATAACCCGCAGGAAATGGACATGGATTGGGCATGTATTAAGAAAGGACTCTGGCGATGTTGCTAAAGAAAGTTTGTTCTGGACACCAGAGGAGAAAAGACAACAGGGAAGGCCAAGAATAAGGCGAGGGCGAAGGTCAGCGGAGAAAGAACTCAAGTCCATGCACCTGACCTGGAGTGAACTTCGAAAGGTGGCACAAGACTGCTCCCGCTAGAGAGAGACTGTAGAGGCCTTATGCGTCCCATGGTGCAAAAAGTACTGATGATGAACGAAAGACCACTTTACTCGTCAATTTGTGGCATCCTAGGGCACCTCAGGGGACAGTGGGTTAAGCCAGTAAGTGAGTGCAATTTGTGGTTTTGAAAAAGTCGTTTAGGAATGCTAGAATTTGCTCTCAATAAGTGTTGTAAAGAAGTTGTGGGATTACATGTTCACAACATGAATAATAATTAGATTCATATTACATTTACACTGCTCTGCTCTTAATGACTGAGGGGCTCATAACTCTAACCTATTTGAGTACTGTTATGTGACTAATAATAATAATAATAATAATAATAATAATAATAATAATAATAATAATAATAATAATAATAAGAATAATAATAATAAGAATGGTCCTTTTATTTCTGTTAAGATGAACTACACCCTGTAATCTATTTACAAAGGCAGACTTTATTTGAAATGCTAATGTATCCAGTTAGAGAATCAAGCCCATTTTTTGCAGAGATTGTATAAACAGTCCTGTTTTGAAGGGATTTATGAAACGAAGCAGGTGATTTATTGGCAAATAATTTAGAGTCTTGCTTATTTAAAGGTCCTTAATGAAAACAGGATAACCATAAGAGAGACATTTAACACATCTTATATGTGACAAGATCAGATTCAGACATGCCATAAATAGTTGGAGAAGGCAAAAGACATGAATGAGATCAGCTACATCAATTGTGTAGAAGGCATAATGAAAATCAACGTTTAACAAAATATCACTAAAAATACATGTAGCTGGATATAATTTTACAACTTACTGTAATTCGCACTCTCTATAATGATATATTTATTTCCTCAGATATTGTCACAGTATTCCTTTTTGAATTTGCTCTGTCTGCATGTTCTTTTGTTTATGAAGAATTAATTACAAAATTATTGCAGGTAGGGAAACAAATATCACCACGTGGCAGCCATTTTTAGGAGCTCAGACAAATCACTAATGTTATATTACTGTGTGTGTGGGGGAACACTTTTTCCCCTTAAGGCCCAGGTAAGACCCCATTAATGAGCAAAATTGTCTGGCATTTGACAGGGTAAAATCAACTGGTGTTAATTATAGACAGAGTAAAATCAGCAAGTGGCCATTGGGAGTTACAGGGTCAACAAGGACTCTCAAATCACTGTGACATTGACCTTGTAGTCATTTCTGGCTGGTTTGCAAAGAAACGGCCACTTATTTGCATACAGTTGGATTCAATTCAAAGTTTTCAATTCACATAACATGCACCTATGTCATGAAAGAATCATTTTCCTGGATTTCCTTATTTGTCCAACATTTCCGCATTTTTCACAAAACTCTTCTGAATCTTCTATGCCCATAAAAGCCTCAGATTCTTGGATAAATTTGGTCTTCTCTCAAAACAGCATTTGTAAGAGTTGTCACCGCTCATGCTCTTGGCCGATTTCAAAATAATGAATAGGGTTTTTTAAAACAAAGGTGGTGGGCTATACATGTATTTTGAACTGGAGATTTTAGATCACTAAAACATAGTGAGAAAACAGGAAAACTTAATAAAAGATTACATGCAATGTGAACTTCTATTAACAAGGTGACGCTATCACTCAGATCACCGAAAGATGTAGCAATAAATGAATAATTAATGTCAATCCAAGACTCATACTTTCTTTGGAAGGTTAAGCCTGGCTTTTCCTAGCCATTAACCCATTGACCCTTGGGGAGGGAGACTTGCTAGATTATACTCTGTCTAATGCCAGACGATTTTACTACCTACATGTAGTGGGGGGCAGCTCAGGAGTCAATGGGTTAAACTTAAAATTCACTCTGGAGTCTAAAAGAGATTGTCATTGATCAGTGTAGAATAAGACTTCCCACCACAGGTATTTCACATTAATTCTCACTCTGGTTAACAGATAATGGAATAGCATTAAATGGATTTACCTGAAGCACCAACTGCTTCTCCACCAGGCGGATTAGTTGAATTTTCAGGGGTTTGACTGATAGGAGGTTGTACTGCATCACTAGGCCCAGGCTGCCCTGTTGAGAAATGAGCAATTAATCAAATTCAAAAGCCTGTTTCAAAAATTGGCACCTTGTAATCATTTTCACATTCCCGTTAAACTTGATGTGACAAAATCGCAATCACACCTGCCAAGCAAATCAATCTAAAAAATGTGACTGTAAGTTGTAGAAAAAAGGAGAAGAACAACAACAAAAACTTACAACACTTCATTATTTGCCAAACTGCAATTATTGCAGCAAGTGCACATGTCTTTTATACTGAAAGATGTACGTGTCTCTGTTTCATTACGTTAGATCCGAAATAGTCTACACCGTTGTACGTTTGAAGAGGAAATAGAATGCCAGCTAGTAATTGCTCAGAATGAAAAACGTTATCTATCAAAACTCTTTCTGAACAAGGAGTCCCGAAATCCCAAGATGTGTTTGAAATCCCGAGATGTGTTGTGCCAATCCCGCACTGATATTGAAATTGTCTCTTAAAAAAACGGCCAAGGGGGCACTTCTTTCCCCCTTCAAAATCTAGGGGAAAACTCAGAAGGAAGCACACAAGAAGAGATACGGTTTAGTGCAAAAATTACAAGCTGAAACACGGATCGTGGGGGGAATTTTATCGTGCGTTTTAAGTTCATTTTAAAGTCACTTTTCAGTCACTCTATTGATGTTCAACCAAGCGTGATGCATGCATCTGCAAATTAAAATGTCACGGCAAAAACATATTAATTCGTACAATAGATAGCTTTTTCGCCTCAAATCGAAGTCAGATTGATCAGAAAAAAAAATACAGAAGAAGAACAGTGTACTAATGAGGAAGAAACAGATGGGACTCAAACGAAACCACGATCTTTCCAGAAAACGTAGTTGCGAGATCACAAGTTGTTGGGCTATGAAAAGGAGGCGATGTTCTGCTATTTTTGTCGGAAATCTAAGAAAACAAACCCCTTGGAAACGGAAAGAGGGTGTACAAATTTTAGAACCACAACTCTCCTAAGACACAATGACTGTAAAGAACACGTGGATGCTGTTAATTAGGAAACTATGGGGGATACACTCAGCAACACCAACACAGCGTCATGTTTTCAGAGAACAATGGTCAATCGCAAGCCACTGACACCATTTTCTTAACTTTCTTGTTTGTATTAATTTTTTAATAACAAGTAACAGGTGATAAAATATGTTGTTGTTGTCGTGCCTGTTTCTTTGTTTGAACGTAAGAAAACGGAAAAAATTGACTGTCCCCCTAAAAATGAAAACGTCCCCCACAATTTTAACCAAGGGGACAAACTGTCCCCCAGTGATCAAATCTTAGCTCAAACCCTGGCGGTGTGCAGTTTGCAGTGGGCAAGCATTTTCTTTTTTGGTGTGTACAATGACATTTTGTTTGCAGTGTGGGGATTTATTTTGGTTGCAACGTGCCGCATTTATTACTGGGTTGCCATAGGCAATCCAGTCATAATGTGTGTTGAATTTCACCGTTTTATGTTTCTTCTTTTTTTCCGTGTTGAGAAAATGGAAAAGTTGTGCAATAGGTCTTTCCTGTCACTCCCCTGCTAAGTATTGTCTTTATGCGTAGAGTCTTCTGGGCGTATGTTTGGTCGGTTTCAGGGGATAGTAGAAATGGGTAGATTTTATCCGGTGGATACAATAGAATATTTAATTAACCTGCAATGGCGTCGAAAATCATTGTAACGCGAATGGCGTTTTAGTGTATCTTTCAGAATATACCCTTATGGAGCTAAAGAATGAAAAGTCAATTGTATAAACAAGACAGGCGGTGAAAGATAAATATCTGGAAGCTTAAAAGCGACGAGTAATGGACTTCGACAACAATTTGATCTCCGTATCGACTGAGTGCGCTTTGTTTCTAAATTGATATTTTATTAATTGTGAGGTTATGTACAAAACTGACACCAAATGGCAAATTCTGTATGAGCTTAAAAAACTTTGAGGGAATCAAACGCCTTGAATGCATCTGGACGTGTTTACTGAAGTCGCATTGTCGTCAGTTGTCTGGCTATTTACATTTATTTTGTACTCAACTCTGCAGAGTCTTCACGTAAAACATAATTGGAGGTGTGACAATGAAGATTTATTTGAAAGAAAGCTTGTTCTAGTTAGTCAAGAAATTATTTTGAAAGAAAGCTTGTAGTCCATGTTTTGCTTCATTATTTAAGGAAAAGAGTCTTCAAAAAAGGGTTTGATCCTGAATTTATTTCGCTGCATATAATTGATATGATGTTAATTAGGTTTTTCTGTTTTCACGCACGCACTGAAATTCACCTTTATCACTTGGCGGCCATTTTGGAGTCCGTGGGGAATAAAGGCTTTGTCTTTGCATTGTCTTTGCCCGTCCAGCCTCACACTGAATGAGAGGTTCGACAGGCAAAATCTTTAGTTTGGACATTGAGTGATATGGGCCAATAGGAAGGGTTTTTGCCTCTAATAGCAAATAAGCAGTTTGTTTCAATAAAATCTTTCGCTGGAAAAGCTTTCTGTGACATTTTCGGCCTTTAACGATGAAATGATGTATGAAGTGGTTAGGGTTAGTTGGGTACATAAGCTTTGTTGATTCATCGCATTGTGCATTGTCCAGATCAACAAATTTGCATACGTGGGTTGAAATTGACACCCTGTGAGAAGTTTTCATAAAAATGACAGGAAGTCGTGTTCTTTCTGGCAAACGATTAATAGGTAGCTATAGTTTTTAATGTCAGAAAAAGCTCTGTTTTGTCACTATGACGTAAAACGAGGTGTTTTTTTTATGAAGCCAAGTTCCTGGTTAATCCAGTTTATTGCTACCACTTCTACGATTTTTCAACAATATATGCTACGACTTCTACGATTTTTCAACATTATTATTATATCGCTTTAGTCTAACCCAAAAACATTCAGATAGTATATTTATTAACCTTTTCCTTCGCTTTCATGTTTGTCAGCATTATGATTTGTGATAGTTTGCAAGCATGTTTTTGCATCTCATAGATGTTCAGGTTTCCTGACCCGAATGATGGAAATTCCTTGGCTAAAAAGTATGTTGTTTTACTCTGAAAACGTCGAACGATTAACATTCCTCTCTGTAGTTCATTGTAAACAAGGACATAGATAGAGGGTGATCACGGGCACCTTTGTGGTTGCCTAGCATGTGATCAATTTCTTCCTTTTGACAGAACATTGACCTTTAATTCCTCTTGATTCAAGGAAGTCAGGGAATGCTGAAATTTTAGTGTTTTTACAATCTATTGCCATTAATCTTTCCCTGAGAACTGGAAATTCAGAGTTTTATATACATAGTATGTTATTTTTTTCTTGATCTGTCTTTTGGCTACCCTGGCTGCCAGAGGAATTTTTTTCAAGGGGGGCAACAATACTCCTCGACTCCAAATCAACGGTAGTCTGTTGGCCGGAGCATTCTCTCCAACCTTGAAAAAAAAATTCCTCTGGCACCCAAGGTATCTTTAACTTTGCCTTTAACGTTAACTCCCGGCTTATACGTTACTTTTTGGTGCAAATGTTGAGGGCCCCCGGACGGATTTTTTGCGCGTTGCAAAGGAATTGAAATGTTACTTCCGGTGACTGACGCCATCACATCGTGAGCAGACCGGAAAACCCACTCACAACCAAAAATCAGGGCACGAACTGTCGTTTGCATCCAAGGTTTTGCCGTTTGTATCCAAGGTTTTTCCTCACCCTTTCTCGCGCTCATTCTCAGATCAACTGTGCATGCGTATACGAACTGACTTCCAGTTTGAGAAAAAGCTAAATTTCCAGCGGTTTTTAAATTGCATTTTTTTTTCATATGGCACGCTTCACCCCCCAAATACAGAATATAGCTAAGATTTTTTCAGTATTGTTTATCTCTTTAAAAGGAACATTTTTCAAAATAAAAAGAAAGCCATGCTTGGCTGGACGCAAAAACGAATACAAATTATCAAACCACTGATTAAATACCCAAATTGTGTAGCGTGTAGACAAATCTAGAGTTTTCTTTTATTGGTCACGTGACCATGGGCATGGCATGATGATGTCATATTTAGGGTCACTGGTTTGCAAAAGTTGGAAACTGACCAAAATAATACCGAATTCTCTCAAATTACTTAACCATTACATCCTTAGAAATGCACCCCAAAAAACAGGTCAGTGGGCCCTTAACCCATTGATCCTTGGGAGTAAGACTTACTAGATTATACTCTGTCTAATTCCAGACGATTTTACTACTCAATGGGGGGAAGCTCAGGAGTCAATGGGTTAAACTTAAAATTCACTTTTGAGTCTAAAAGAGATTGTCATTGATCAGTGTAGAATAAGACTTCCCACCACAGGTATTTCACGTTAATTCTCACTCTGGTTAACAGACAATGGGATAGCATTAAATGGATTTACCTGAAGCATCAACTGCTTCTCCACCAGGCGGATTAGTTGAATTTTCAGGGGTTTGACTGATAGGAGGTTGTACTGCATCACTACATGTAGGCCCAGGCTGCTCTGTTGAGAAATGAGCAATTAATCAGATTCAAAAAGCCTGTTTGAAAAATAGGCACCTTATAATCATTTTCACATTCCCGTTAAACTTGATGTGACAAAATCGCAATCACACATGCCAAGCAAATCAATCTAAAAAATGTGACTGTAAGTTGTAGAAAAAAGGAGAAGAACAACAAAAACTAACAACACTTCATTATTTGCCAAACTGCAATTACTGCAACAAGTGCACATGCCTTATACACTGAAAGATGTACATGTATGTGTCTCTGTTCAGGCCAGAAAGACTTCAAACTGTCCCTCCTACACTTCACAGTAAGTGCGTCGGCTGTTTACTATCCCAGAAAGTTTTATGACTACTGAAATACTGTAGTAAAGGAGACTGTAAATATCAATCCCAATAAATGATTTAATTTTTGCGGTAGTGCACCACAAAGTAGTGTGGCCACAAAACCATTTTGGAGCGGAAGGAGTGCTACAAAAACAAAGCTGGGGGTGGAAGGCCGTGAATTCGAGCGCGCATTTAGACGTTTGCACAGTACAATACACAGTAAATTCTGGATTTTCGGAGATTTTAGAATTGAAACCTGTTCAGGAATTTCATCTAGCATGAGGATGTGTTTCTGGTACTGCCAACTGGATGCGCAACTTGTGCCGAAAGTTTGTTTGTATTTGCATGATATCGTGGATTCATTATCCAAAAGCTGCAATTGTAGTCGTTATTTGTTCCTTGAATGCTTTGATTGATTGAATGTCTTGATTGACTTTCATAGCTGAAAGACAATCCGAAAACCGAGAACAATAGAAATATCGTGTTTCGAGTAAAAAGCTAGTCACGCATGAGAAAACTGCAACCACCAACGTTAATTAGTTTGTGGTTTCATGTCGCTTTTGATTGGTTGCTGCACGATAGGAAATGTCAAAATCAAAACGTTCTATTCCCAAAGGACTTGAATTGGTACAACATTGACATCACTGTAGATAACCGGTTTGGGAAGATATCTTATTTTGAAATTGCGTGGAAGTGAGACTCTTAACCGCCGTGACCAGAGGTTCTCATTTTTCGCCTCTCCGTTTCAACCGCTCATCGCGAAAGAAAATTCAAACCTCTGGCATCCAGGGTGTACGTGACATGCACACTGACCTGTGACCTGTGTTTTGGACCCACCGAAAAATCAAACCCAGCTACATTGCAGAGATGCCAACCTATGGAGATCTAAAATCTGGAGATTTTTTCCATGCGGTCTCCCCACACCTCCCCCCTCGATCAACCTACCCACTCCCCCTTCCCTTTTCTCCTTCCCCCCCTGAACGCACCCACCCATCCCCCAGCAGCTCCTTCAGAATACAAGAATATTCTGCCGCCATTGCGAATTTGCGGGAAAACAGGGTACTTATGTCAGGGATTTTTATTGGTTAATCTGAGATCCAATCAAACAATCGGTTATATGGCTATGAGAGCTAAAGGAAATCATTTTGTTTAGTTCTATTAGCGTGTGTTTGAAACTCAGAGATGAAGAAATGCATTAAGAAACAATGAAACGAGTTTGAAAAATCGATTTTTTTAAACTTTAGGATGCAATTTGAGTCTAGAATGGAGAAACTTCTGTGAAAGGTTCAGAGTCGTTTTTATCCGGGAGATTTAATGACCCGTACGGAGACCGGGAGATTCGTTCCGTATCCGGGAGAGTTGGCACGTATGACATTGTAAACTCACCAAATATTTCACTCGTGACAAAATGCGGACAAAGTTCTCCTTCCCCACTGAGTCCCACTACTCCTACAACACACCATCGGCCACTGTTGTGGGATGAGATATTTTTGTTTTTGCCAATGATTGGAGCTCCAAGCACAGAAGACGGTGACAACTCTAGCTTCTGCCTGTCTTCTTCACTAAACGTCACTAGTTTATGCGTTTTAGTGTCTAATTTCAGTGTAAGTTTCTCAGACCCAACAAAGTAATAAGCCTTCAAGTCTTCTTCTTGTTCTAAAGGTTTAAAAGCAACAATGAACTTCTTCGACGAAAGTGAGGCAAAAATAGGACCCGCTGGAAGAAACGAGAAATGACCAAACGTCTCAACGGTTGAATTCGAATCGACTGGAGCCGTGTATGTTCCAAAGTGTTGACTCGAAAAGCAATTCACTTGAGCTGGTTTGTTTAATAAGTCTCTGGTTACACCAGACCAAGTCACAAAATGCGCCACTTCCTTCTCATCTTTTTTGACGTAGACAGAGCAGGCCATTCCTTTAGTTTGGTAAATACCTTTAATCTCCTCCTTCCTCACGCCATAAATAGCCTCAAACGGATCAACCTTTTTCCTATACACTTCACCTTCACCAAACAGTGACCAAGAGCTCCCATTCCTTCTGTTCGCCATTGTCGAACAAACACCGGGGAAGGGAGGCCGAATGTTCTTCTTCCACTTCTACTGCGAGCAGTGTCTCTTTTGCGCTAGAATCGGCTTAACTGCAGAATATTCTACCCTTAATTAATTTTGGTGTGGATACGCGGATACGCAGAGGAAACATCAAGCTCAGTGGATACGCGGGTACGTGGATACGCAGAATACGCACTCGTTATTTCTCCCTTCTGACGTCGCCAAACAAAAAGAGCGAAGGAGACGTCCTCGGAGACCCAGGGGCAGATCGCGGAGGCAAGGAGAAGTGTAAACAGGCGAAAGAAAATGGCGACGAAAAAAAGCATAGTGGGGCGAGAAGAGCCCTGGGGACACGTGCTTACCAGACCAGTTCCAAACAGTCGGCGTAATTCTGAATTCTGATTGGTTCCAGAAATTCTTTGTGTTTTTCTTTCAGCAAGGGTTCAGCCATCCTCGGAGACCCAGGGGCAGTCAGTCGAGACGAGACGAGAATCGGGGCGTAAAGTTTTCAAGTAAGGCGAGAAGAGCCCCTGGAACATACTTTTAACGGGCGAGTTCCAGAGCGACTTAAATTCTGATTTTCTGACTGGGCGGAAATTTCCGCAATTGTCTTTTTTCCGCCCAATCAGAGAACCTCATAAAGTGAAGTCAGATCGTGATTCCTTTTATTACACATAACATGAGAATTTTATTCCATAAAGCTCATTTGTACAAGTCTATACGCTTTACTTTCACATGTGAAAAAGGCCTATACAGCCAATAAGAATGGCGTACAGCTATTTCACATGTGAAAGTATAACCAATCAACGATATCGTAAAGGCGTTTCCATGCCAATCACTCGTGCATCTCGTGCAAATCGTGCAAATCGTACTTTGTTATTGAATTAAATTAAATTTGCATTTGGTTCTATTGTTAGTGAGTTTTTGTTTCTAATTCGCGTTCAGAAAACTATTTTAATGAAAATTCTCATGTTATGTGTAATAAACAGTTTACGACATAGAAAGTGCTTTGTACGGGGTTTTATTCACTCGTTGTTTGTGTCAAAAACCCTCACTCGCTCGTTCTTCGCTCGTTCGGGTTTTTGACACAGACAACTCGTGCATAAAACCCCGTACGCCGCACTTTCTATGACGTAATAGTAAGTAGTATAGGAGTTGGGGGTACCAGATCATTTTTTGATCTGTTACCAAACCTAACTCTATACTACTTTCCATATAATGGTTTCATATTTTTGATCTCGTATTTTCGGCTACCAATTATTGATCTCGTATTTATGATCTCATATTTTTGAAAATCTATATGTTATTTAAAATGCGTGACTTTCTTAGAAAAATCACAAAGCATGACATTCTCGGAAATAAAGAAAGGGGGTTCCCCCGTGATTTTTAACCAACCACAAGCTTCACATTTTTACTTCACAATTGTGAAATATTTCAGTGAAACTTTTCAAATTTGTGAAATTATTTTCAGAAGTTGCATGCATGAAGTGTTTTTAAATATTTGCATAAGTAAATGAAACGGAAACAATCACCATAGCGTGACATTTTGGTTAACTTTATGAGTAAACTTTGTAAGTAAACTTTAGCAGTAAACTTTATCATTCAGATTGTGCTTGCGGTACTTGTATGTAGACCGGCACTGCTGTGCCGTGACGTCAGCAGCCAACTTTTTAGATTTTATAATGTCCGTATGCATAACTTGTCACACCATTATCGTGAATATACCGCTTGTCATCAAAGCAAGATAATGACACTTTATTAAGCTCATAGCTTCCAAGTTGATGTTTGTTGCTTCGGATTGTTTTCATTGTGTGATGCATTTGTTCGTTATTAAACAAAACGTTTTTGTAATTTTCATGAGTTATGTTCTTTTTGATGATATTCTTCTTTATTCCCTTTGCAGTTTTTCCGCCTTTGTCATTGTCTTTTATGTATGAATACATTTTGGATCTTAATCCAACGAATTCGGTTATTGGCATGCCTGCTGCCTCATCTTTGAATTTACCGATTACTTTTTTATTTGTCCTGTCAAAATATTGTGAATCTTGTGAATAATCACTGTTATCGAATTTGTCTTTATTATTCCAAAAGTCTTGATACACATCATTAGTTTCAATTTCATAAGTTAAGCTGTCTGTGTCTGTATGTGAATAATAATTTTGCTTTGCTGCCGTATTTTTGTTTTATGTAGTTATAATGAAAATCATACATTAACGTCTTCCTTAGATCCAAGGTACACATACCCACATATGCCGGTCTGTTTAAGGTTAGTGTTTCTTTGATCTTATGAACAGCTACTAAATTTTCATTAAAGATCTTGCTGCTAACATATGTTGGTTTAGCAACCATTTTTAATAGTTTGTTTTCATCCGTCACTAATCTGACATCTACTCTTTTTCTAATGTTTTCCATTGTTTTACCAAAGACGCTGTTGTTCATTAGTTTGAAGAAATCTTTCTCGAAAGCATTTTTAGCATTAGTTCTTTTCTCAGTATTAAAGTCAATATATTGCTTCAACCATGCGGACTAATTGAACTCTAGTACTCGATGGACTTTAGTTATTTTCAAACCAAGATCGGTGTACAATTGTAGGTTTCTGTAATGAAGAACGTACTTTTCTTTATTGCTTAATGTAGGCATCAGTTTATGAACTAAACCAGTTGATACATTAAATTTATCGGCTATTTCTTGACAATAATTAGAAAGCATATCTTTGTTGACTTTTATTTTTTCAGGTCCCAGAGGGTAGTCATTATGCAAATCATGTAGTTCTTCTGGATATGCTAGGTCGACTTCTAGTATTAAACCTTTATTGCTATCTTCTGTGTACTTGGCTAAGTCTATCTTATCAATATGGTTTTTAGTCATCCATTTGAAACCGCTAGTTGGTAAATATTGACTCATTGCCCAACCATACAGATTGTTAGCATCTAGATACATGATATATTTTGAGGGCGCCTTTTCATCATATGTTTTCATGTATTTATTATTCGACTTTCCGTATCGGTTGGCTATGTAACTGATACCTCCGCGCATGCCTTTTTCAATGAATTGAAACATATCAATATCAGTCATAAGCTCTAATTTGATATCAGTCATTTTTAGCATAGCATCCCAGGAAAGCCCAGGACTGGTAAAATAATGGCATGGGTGCAGTTTATAGTATTGCAGACAGGTCTTTCGAAAGTTTTCGAATACATCAGCTAACAGAAGTATGTCAGATTTGAGATATAAGTCATGGTACTCACCCATATTTTTCAGATTAAAAGTGTTCCATACATTTTGAGCATGTTTTTATTGATCATCTGTTATATGCTCATCATTTAAGATGCTGTAAAAGTCTTCTTTTGATGGCAGTTTTTCATTGAATTTATCAAAACTGTCCATGAAGTCGTATGGATATACTCCTTTTTGTGACATTAAATCAAGTTTTTCACCTTTGAATTTTTGAGATGTATATTTTAATGATTCTTTTGGTAGGTTGCTAACTAGTTTATCAAGACTTGAGCTCATAAATTGAAAACTATCAATGAAGGTCAGATAATTACCCAACATGAAAGCCATATACTTCTCCATGTTGTTAGGTATGGCATTGATATTCATTTGGCACTTTTCACCTTTTTTATTTGTATATGTGTGTTTTTTAGCTATTTCGCCAATCTCTTGCATTATAAAATGACTGTCATACCCACGCAGATTGTGAAATATTACTGGAATTTTATCAGTTATTCTAAAGTTAAGATTACAGTCTTGATGAGCGGATCCTCTGTACTTACCAGTTATATGACAGTGATCTCTTACTCTTACATCAGTTTTATTGTATTTTTTCTCACATATATGGCATTTATCAGCTTTTTGGAATTTTTCTTCATCATCTTTAGTCATTCTCAATGGTTTATTGAAATATTTTTTCATAACCTTCTTGCAATATTTGACTTCATCCAGCATAGCTTCCATAAATTTGTAAACAGCTTTTTCACCTCTATAAATTTGTACTGGTTTTGTGTATTTATCATCATAACAACACACAACCTTATATCCATAACCACAGTCTGTGTGTCTCTGATAAGCCTCTGTGTATGATTTGTCATCATTGGGTTGGCATCCATGAATTTTTTCAGTAATAGCTTCGAAATCTGAATAGATAACAAATGGCACTGGTAGTTGTTTATGGAAATTATTGAATTTTAATATGTTGTTGTCTTTTGCTGGCATTTTGATAGCTTGTGCCCCATTCACTTGCATACAGTTTTCTTAATGATCAGTTAATACTCTTTCAGAGCTGAAGCATTGAAGACAATACATGCAGAAATGTTTCCTCTCTTTGTGCTTTGTTTGATTGTACATGAATTTGTTGAAATCTTTGATTAATACATAGTGATTGTTTTTGTTTTCTGTAATTAATAATAAATTCATATAGTCTTCATACTTTTCTTTTGAAACATGGATTGGATATGGTTGTTTATCTTCATAACCGAAAACATTGATGTTTATTTCATTCTGCTTTTCTATTTTGTTGTACTGTTTGGTAGTGTCTGGAAATTCAATTCCTGAATAATCCAAATTTTCAATATATTGTTTGTCAAATTTTTTGATTCTCTGTGGGTATTTGTCTTGAGGATTCAAATGTCTGATGTGGCACCACCTGAAGCATTCATTATCGTCATTTTTCATGTTGATCAATCCCTTTGCACTGTTTCTGAGTTCTGTAGGTAGTTTTATGTAAGAAGATCCTTTAATTGGTTCATATTTTACCACATTAATGTAATGGTTGTCAACAGATTGAATATTCCAACCAGATCCCTCTGAAATCCATACTGCAATCTTGTTTATTATGTCTTGTTTTGATAATTTTAAAGCTAGTTCAATTTGTGTATCATTAATTATTGTTTGAGATGGACTGTTGAAATATGCAGTCTTATACACTGTTTCTCCGTCTGACATTTTTGTGAATGTTAATTTGAGAGTTTCAACGAATTTTACTCCTTTCATTGATATTAATGTGTTTTCAATATGGTTAGCAATAGACTTTATTGTGTTATTTAGTTGAACTAATGGGTCTTTGTTGTTTTTGATATTTATCTCAAAAGACTTTGTAAACCCTTTTAGAGCTTTGTCTGTTTGCTCTATTTTAGTTCTTGGTACTGGCACTGTTTTTTTAGTTCTAGGTGCTGGTACTGGTTTTTTGGTTCTTGGTGCTGGCACTGGTTTTTTGGTTCTTGGTGCTGGCACTGGTTTGTATCCATCTCTGAACTCTATTGGTGGAAGAATTATGTTTTTTTCATAATCTTGAACCATTTTATTTACACTCTTACGAGATGTTGGGATTGGTCTAATTGGTTTTACAGTCCTTGGTGTTGGTACTGGTTTCTTCTTTTCTTGCTTTAGCAGCAATTTGATTAGTTCTGATTCATATAGATTACCAAAAATACGAGATCAAAAGTTGGAAGCCATTATATGGAAAGTAGTATAGAGTTGGGTTTGGTAACAGATCAAAAAATGATCTGGTACCCTAACTCCTATACTACTGACGTAAACTACATATACCAAATTGATAAATACTATATCAACGGTCGCCATTTTTTTTCTATTGCTCTCCTTGTCTGGCTCACAAAACAGACATACCATGCGGCGAAAATTTGGGTCGCAAAGGGACCCGCAAGATACAAAATTCGACCAATTCAACCTTAAAGATTTTGTTACGTAAGGGCAATCTGTACATGTGTAAAATCAAAATGCTTGGTCAAAACACCTTCGAAGAGCCGACAAGAAATAAATCAGGAAGAAGATCGATTGCAAGGGAAGGTACTAGTCGTCTTTTAGTGTTCCGTTTCTCAAATTACCGTCGCGAATTAATTTTGGTATTTCTGTTGCACGGGCCAGACATGTCTATAAAGCATTGCCATCGTCTATGGGATAAGAGGTTAAATTAATATTGTTTATTTTATTTTTGAATGGGGACCAAGGAGAAAATTGTTGAAATGAGGTGCATAAAAATCTTGATTTCATAGACTATTTTCATGCAATGAATATGGTCATGTACAGTATCCTTTTTTCTCAATTGCAGACTGCATTATGCGAGTTTTTTGTAGTTATTGTATGCTTCGCAAATCTTTCTGTTCACTGTTATCTTATTAACACGCATTCCGAGTTTTTGAAGTGTTGAAAACCCCTTATTACGATAACAAATTTTCACTTTATTGCAATGTAGAATTTTACTTAAACTCAACAAAAAATTTCAATTGGCTTTGTTCTTTCAAACATCTAGCAACTCTTGTGCAAAAAATCAGATCCTTTGCAGGTATGGTGCAAAGCAGAAATCAACTTTGAAAAGAGTCTCACGAAGGAACTAACCATGGACAATCTGTAAAGATGGTTTCTCTGTCCTTTTAACATTTTGTGATTACAATAACAGTACTCTGAAGTTTGTATCTTACATTAGAGCTGTATTTGTTATTTAATTACTGGTATGAGTAAACCTTGCAACCTTTCCATACAAGTTAAGATGCAACACATTAAAGCCTTAAAATTCCACAAAAAAAAAAAACCAATTAGCTAGCAAAAAAAGAAAAAAAGGACCTTCCTTGTATGACCAAGAAAGAGCTAGGGATCAACCAGGTGTTGCACAGCTGACATTCTACGATTTCGTCCCGTGAACGAAATTCCCCAGCTGTACCAATTGAATCAGGGTCATAAGGTTGCCTTGATTTTAACATCATTGATCGACACAGTTCCTTTAAAGAGAGTTGGAGCTTCTTTTTTTCACTCATTTGACAGTTTTTACCATGTGAAGTCTCTTAGATCTTGAGGAGATGTTAACTTCAACACAAAGTAAATATTTCTTTTTAGTATAAACTAAAACAGTGGATAGCGTTGAACTCGCACGCTGATTGGCTACTCAAACTCCGGATATCTTTTGCTATTCACCTCCGAGGAATTCGCACGGTATTTGGGCCCGAAAATGTTGTAATCTTTGCAGGAAGAAATGAGTTAAAATCATCTTGTTGTGCTATATTAGCTCACTGTTTGAGCATACACTAAAACAATTATTCACCTCGGTGTCGGTGGCTAGTGATGGATATTTACCTTGCGGCTTTGCGGCTCGGTAAATATCCATCACTAGCCACCTCCACTTCAGTGAATAGTTGTTAATTGACCAGTCTTTGGCCTTCCTTCTTTGGTGCGATTAACAAGCGATTTCTGCAGCTTTTTTTATCTTGCAGGCCACACGATTGATTATGTTATGTCAGGAATGAGAACGAGGCTTAATTAAAGGCTAATTTCAAGACTTTTAAAGTCGGATGTTAACTGTCTCAGAATTGCTTTGTATTCATACTGTATGATAACCTGGGAATTAAAAAATAATAATACAACTTTAGTTAATTAGTTACATGCAATGTGTTTTTCACCTGAAAACTTTCAGGAGCCATTATCTTTCTCTCAGTAGAACCGCTTCAAAAAATGGTAAATGTGGATGTATGGTACTAAGTTTGCTATGGAATTAAATGCTTTTATTCCCTTTCATTTTTCTTAAAACTGTTCCTGCAAGTTGCACACGTAGTTGGCTCTTGTGATAAGTTATGCTTCGTTGTGATTGAACTGTTTAGTACTGCCTGGTGAATTATCATCATTACCATTACCAACAAGAAGGTCGCTAGTAGAATTTGCAACTAATCCTATGATTTGCATCATAAGGTATTGTTGGATTCACGTGACAATAATGCCGCTCCAATTTATTTAACTGATATGTTTTTTGTGATGTTAAACCCTGTCCCTCATTAAAAAAAATAATAAACAAAACCTTAACTAGTGCTATCAATTTTGGTAGTTATTATTAAAAATAAATTTTGTTTCAGTTTTAAACACAGAAAAACAATGTACACACTGGCTTTTTGTATCCTTCCATGAATATTCCTTTTCTGGGTAAATCTTTACACATGCTTTATTTCTTGTACTTGGGCACACTGACAAACAGAGGTTTGGCTGTTTGCTTCACTTTTTTTTGTTTTCCAATTAGATTAATCACTGGCAATTCAGGTTCAAAGACACCTGCCACATGATCCCCCAGCGTTCCACCTTCGTGCTTAAGATACAAGTCTTTAACCTTGGTTTTTTCGTTGTACGACAGTAGCTGTTTCTTTGTCGCTTTGACAAGATGTCACGGATGAAACTTCCGCTTCAGGGCTGCTGCAATCGCGCTTTTTTCATGATTTTTTCAAGCATTTTGTACTCGATACTTACGAGCATCACAAATAGCTTGGGGTTTAGCCTTCTATCTCAGGCTACTGTTTGCGGCAGGTACAAAACGCAGGGCACAGGTTACAGGTCATTGTTTTACTATACAGAAAGTATCCTAAACGTTCAAAAAAGCTAACCTTAGGCCTAAAAACTTTTCTTTAGGCCTAATTAGGCCTAAAATTAGCTTTTATGAATGTTTAGGATACTTTCTGTATAGGTTAAATAATGACCCATGCCCTGTGTCCTGTGACCTGCGTTTTGTATCTGCCGCTATTGTTTGGCTACACAAGTTTCAAAAATTCTTACGAAATCGTCAGCTTAACATTTGTTTCATCGCACTTTGCCGCACAGACGGCAACAATTCACAAAAACAGTTTTAGGCTGATCCCTGCAAAACTTTATTTAACAGCGAGGCAATACACAAATTCTTTGCATTTAGATTAAATGCGACAAGATAAATTTCCCGCGCAAAACAACAAGTTGAATTCTGCGCGGCCGATAGCAATGTTTATACCAAAATTAATTCGCGACGGTGATATTCAAGAAGCGGAACACAAAAACACGACTAGTACCTTCCCTTGCAATAGTCTAGTCGGCTCTTCGAGGGTGTTTTGACCAAGCATTTTGATTTTACACATGTAGAGATAATTGCCCCCACGTAACAAAATCTTCTAGGTAGAAATTGGTTGAATTTTGCATATTGTTACACCCTTTGCGACCCAAATTTTCGCCGCATGGTATGTCTGTTTTGTGAGCAAGACAAGGAGAGCGATAGAAAAAAAAATGGCGACCGTTGATGTAGTATTTATCACTTGATATATGGAATCACGATCTGACTTCACTGTATGAGGTTCTCTGATTGGGCGGAAAAAAGACCAGTCGCTCTGGAACTCGTCCGTTAAAGGTATGTTCCCAGGGGCTCTTCTCGCCTTACTTGAAAACTTTACGCCAGTCCCGAATTCTCGTCTCGTCTCGACTGACTGCCCCTGGGTCTCTGAGGATGGGGTTCAGCAAGGGTCGACAGAGCTGCAAAACGACTGCGCATGTGCACGATGTCATGACAACAAGAGCAAATTTCGGCTCCAACGTTGGTGATGTGAGGTTCTACTGTCGTTTTCTTTTCTTTTGGCACCAAACCGCGAGTATCTCCTTCTTCTGCTTTTGCAAATTGTAATTTGACATCTGCAAGGTTTATATCGAAGTTTTTTCGCGAAGATATACCGAGGAATAAGTTAAAACTTGTGTATATCCTGCGTGATCAGCGCAAAAATAGGGAGCTTAAGCACGCGCGTTTTTGAGACGCGGACGGCAACCGGAAGAGACCAATTCGCGTGCCAGGACAGTTGTGTCTCCCAGATTTTTATACTAATCATCTCTAATGGAGAAAAGAAACTTGGCAATAAAATTTGGTTGAGTGAAGACGAGTTAAAAGGGAAACAGCTCACTTCCGATTGCCGTCCGCGTCTCAAAAATGCGCGTGCTTAAGCTCCCTAATAGGCTTTTGTACATCATGCTAGCATTTTTTCGAGCATTTTAGTGAGGCAAGAGCATTGAGCATTATTCGAGCATTTTAGTGGCATTTTCCCGGAAAAAACCCTTTTTTTTTTCGAGAAGCTATGAAAGAAATTATTTTTCTTAGAGAAAATGAAGACTGAAACTCAACTTTCTAGGGATAGTCAACTACTCTCTGTTCTTAGCCTCGTAGATGATTTCGAGGATTGTGCTTTTTTGGCTGTATTTATGAACTTGTATAAAAAACTGGGTTTGTCACCAGGTGAGCACATTTAAAAAATATTTGAAAAAATACAAACTAGGTTACACTGGTGGTTTAAAAGATGATATATTACAATAAAAAATGTTCCCAACGTTTCGGTCACAAACACGGACCTTCTTCAGGGGAAGTGAAAGAAAAAACCACACAAAAGCACAAATATAAGCAAGACGCTGATTAAAAATTCGAGATAAGTGTCATTTTTTCTTGTTTGCAAGGGTCAAGTGCAAATACTCCTTGGGGAGTAACGCCCCGTCATCTCGGTTGAGAGGGTCTCTCGCGCAATTAATCTCCCAAGCTTCCAAAATCTTCCTTTGGTGCCAATTACTATTAGTCCTGAGAATTGTGGCCTCATCCCATGCGATATCGTGATTGGTATTTGTCACGTGGTCTGCAAGTGCTGATTTTTTGCATTGTCTCCGTGCGACAGCCTTTTGGTGCTCGCCTTTTCTTGTTGAATTTTCTTTGTATAAGTTGTTGTTACTTGCAACACTTGTACGTTTTGGTAAGTGTTAACAGTTAACACCATGTTAAAAATGTTGAAATTAATTTTGAAAAACCGTTTCTATAATTAGCATTATCCGAGCATTTTAGTGACTTTTTTCGGGGGGAGACCGAGAATTTTAGTGGCAGAATTGGACCATTAAGGTGGAGCATTTTAGTGGGGAAACAAAAGCATAATGTACAAAAGCCTACTCCCTAATATCGACTCCAAGCGTTCTTCCCGAATCAAATTTCACGAAGTATTGTTTTGCGGTCTATTATACATCGTTTTATGTACTGTCCCTTTCCAAGAAGCTTCCTGTATCTTCCTTCAGTTATCTTTTAGACTGTGGCCCTTTTTGCAGAAAGTCTTGAATAATGAAAGGTGAGTAACGAATTTTATTCGTTTGATTTACATGTAGACAGCGCTCGCGATGCTCTTTTGATTTCGTGAACAACAGTTAGTTGAACTTTGATTTCTTGGTTAGACTGTTTAGTGGTTTCATCGGCTAACTGAGAGTTAAATTGTACACCTAACTGACCGAAAACCATTTTTGAAGAGCCCATATAAACGCCCGTTCAACTCACCTTGTATTTAAAAAAGTATCTTAATATATTTAAAGCTTATTGCATTATAATTGCATTGCAAGGGTCTCCACCGTTTTGTGAGCCCGCGATGAGGACAACCGCACTCACAAAACGGCTGGAAATCGAGCCCAGCTCACTGGAAGACCTGCTCTCAAACTTGTACTTCGTTGCAAGGGCCCCAGTTACATCATCATGCATGACTTATCACAATAAAGTAATGTAAAATGAAAGTTAGGGCCATCTTACCCTTAGGGTGATGTAGCAGCTCTTGTAACATATAATGCGATTGGCTTTTTGCTATCCTAGCCAAAAAAAAAAAGACTAAACAATTGAAACAATGACTTAGACTTAAAAACAATAGAAGCTACTTACAATACCAAACAATAGCAGGTTACGAGAGCTGTTACACTGCTGAACCCTTGCAACACACCCCAAGTACATGTAAAATGAGGGCCATAATTAGGTCTCGATAAATTTATTAAGAAATCAGAGGGATACATTATTGTGTACCTTTGTAGTTGTTTCGCTTCATCCGTGAAGTTCAATTTCTTCGAATACCAAGTACATGAAACTTCTCACACTCCCACACTCTTCATTCAAGTCTGAATGAAGCATATCTATAGTGAGAGAAACTTTGATGAGCTCTCACTTGTCTTACTCTGCGAGACTCTAACACGACAAAATTGATCGGTAAAGAAGCGTCGAGTAAGTTCAACAAAAGTTTACACAATTGCCACTGCTCAAGAAGCACACAAGTTCTTGTATACATCCACGTGGTTGAAAATGCTCACACCCGAAGGCAAAATGCGAGAAAAATATGTTGATAAAGAGCTCTTGATTATCTCAAGCAATAAATTTGCCAAGGGAAGGATGTGGTGTCCATCGCTTTTCTTGGTAAAATGACAACTACTTTACAAATCGTCCCCGCATGGTCTATCGCGTCACAGGAGAAATCACCCTATAAAGCGGAAGAAACTTGAGGGACACCATTTGCACCCTATCCTTCCTGTTCCAATATCCTGTAAATTTTCCGGTTTTACACGAGCTACACTCAACAAGGATGGCACAGTCGGTTAGTGCGCGGCCTTGGTGCAAGAGGTCTTTAGTTCGATTCCCGGATCTCGCATCCTTGTTTCGACTTCTTTCTTTTCCATGGAGCTAAGTAGCTTTAAATACCCGTAAAACGGAGCACTGATGGAGTGGGGGGAGTAAAATGAGCACACCGTCAGCCTCAGGTTTGTCAGTTGAATTACTGTTACTAGTTATCGACGTTAAATATGGATGCTTTATTTTACTTTACTTTTTACCTTGGTGCCTGCAGTACAAAAACTTCTGAGCTTTTTGCTTGACTGGTGTTGGCGGCTGAACTCTGGGGACGAGAAGTTGTTCATTCTCATCCCTAGAGCCGCCTGGCCCACTTAGCCATCAGAAAGACCTGGGTTGTGTTGGTTGTGTATGGCAAGAGCCAATTACAGCAATTTTCAGTATTAAAAATCTTCCCACATTGAAATTTGGTTCATTTTCTCGCCTGAAGTTAGGTCATAAATTACTTATTCCAAAACTGGAAAAAAAATGGGGGGTCCCTGACTTTGTTTCGGAGAAAAAGGCAAGGGAAAAATGCCCTAATTTCGATAGATGGGTCATCATAACGAGATGTAGTCTCATGAACTCATCCGTCGAAAATCATAAAAATAATATGTTAGAGTGAAGATTTCTGTGCACAGAAATATAGCAGTAGGTTTTTTTAGATAATTGCATGCCGCTGGGGATGTCGTAAGCAGTAGAGTTAATCCTCAACGAGCATTGTCGCAAGCCCTACCCGTTGTAACCACTTCCCTAACTCAGGACACGCGGAAAGAAAAGTTTTTAAAAAGATAACTTCTTACATTGTGATTTTTTTCATTTCATCACTTTTTGTAGATTTTAAGAAGAGCAAATGATTCACGTCTTAAAAAGTAGGGGTCACTGATGATCTAAACGAGTAGAATCGATGTGATGTTGCGAAGCTCTTTGAAAATTTAGTTTGTCACGATTTTGCGTGGCCTGTCGGGGAAGGACTGGAACCCAAGACAGGCTCGATCGATGAAAGGTTTT
>NC_090876.1:13136891-13146891 GCF_036669935.1 Montipora foliosa
ATAGCCAGGACGTCATCAACCGTCCGTACGAGCGTACGTCCACCCCTCCATATATGCCAATGTAGCCAGTATCATGCTAGTTTACAGCATACATCTTTGATATTGGACATTCATGTTTTGATCAATTAACACTTGTCAAAACAAGGTATTCGCTGACCAGTATCACGTGACCATATCGCGGGCCTTTAGAGCTCACCGAGGTCAGCTGTTTTTTTTCAGTTGACCAGGTACTGGTTTTCGATTGGATTGCAGGCTCAACCCAGGTTAACTCACCTAAACATAAGCGAGGCTTGATTTTTCGCACGCTTTCTGTGGTTCGACGCGGCCACACGGCCATACTATGTCAACCATAGTTATTACACAGTCAACGCTTTTCGTGTTCAGGTGAAAAACTGTTTGAAAAATGTTTTCTTTCTGCATTTTTCGCTGGTTTCAACCCAGTTTACTTTTACATATCATGATGTCTGTGGTCCACACTGGCGGCTACGCAGTTATTCAAGTCAAGCATCGGAGGGATATAAACTTAAAACTGAGTGTTTATTTTTAATTTGCTAAGAGCTGCTTTTTTCTCTAAATTGCAATTTTTGGCATATCTTCAGAAGCTCTGATAACATTGCATGATGCCTGGAGGACCTATGACTAGAACAGAAACGAAAGGACAGCGAAAGAGAACGACAACGACAAAACAGAATACCAGTAATAGCTCATACTTAGTGCAAGAAGTTACTCCACAAATTCTTTCCTTGGGCACTAAACCGTTTGTTATTTTCAAAAAGTGGTTTAATCGGTTTTTCCTTTGTTCAGGAATGAAAATCGAATTGTTATTATCAACTGGAATTAAAGAACAATCATCTGTACTCTTTTGGACAAAAACTTGATTTGTTTGTTTGTTTTGCTCTAAAATGCGATGGAACAAGTGCTTTTTAATCCGTTAATTTGCCCAACTGGTTTTAGATGTGCGCCGACAGTGACAGGAAAATTTTGCCCTTATGTTATAAACACCTAATCGTAAAGAGGTCTCGTAAAATTAGGGGGAAATTTCACTAGCTTGTGTTTTCAGAAGTTTGTTTAAAGCACCTAAACGTTGTTTAAGTGTTGGAGCGGATCTTGCTTGAAGTGTGTTCTTTCTTAGTTGCATTGCCGTATTTTGCCGATTCTTGTTCCAAGTCAACCTGGCGTGTTTCAATGAAATACATCAAAATGTGAATGATTTCGTTTTCAGAGATAAAGTGGAATAAAGAACATCAGTAAAACTCTTTTTTGACCTTGAACTGACAAAGTTTTTTTTTTTTATGGCTTCTAATTTTAGCGTGATTCCTATTCGCTGGCTATTGACAGTTGACTCTGTAATGACTTTTTTCCTTTTCCATTCCCTCGCCGAGGGTGTGCTTGTTTTCTTTTAAAACTCATGCGGTTCAAGAAAAATTCATTGCCAAACTAGTGAATTCCAAACTAAATTTCACTCGAAAAACCGATATCGTACTCATGGCTTCGTGATTCATGCGATATCGGCTTTTAGCGTAAAATGTACCGTGGAATTCGCTAGTTAGGCAATGAGTTTTTCTATAGAAGAAAGCAAAGAAAGTGATTTAATTATTAAAGCCGCAACCTGAAACGTCAAAACGCGAACAATTCGAAACCTTTTATTTTCACTAACCCTTAACAGGCGGTAAGAATAAATAACCAGGGAGCTCCGCTTTTAGGCTTAGCTAATTCTATATATTAGATGCTTTGTTCGTTATCCTCGTTTTTAAAAAAGTTTTAAATTTTCTGATTGTTTTTTTCCTTTTGGTTATTACCCTGTTATCAGTTAGAATACTAGCCGTTATCAGCGACAAGGAACCGGCAGTCAAATCAAGCGAAACGTAATACTTAAAACATTGAAGGAAGATTTGAATAAAACAGCAAATACATAACACATATCAGTTATTTATCTTTCCTTAATTTTTTAAGACGTACACAACGCTATCCACAAAATTCACGGAGGGTTTACGGAGGGGAAAAATTGAAGAAGATTAAAATGGATTGCAATTGGGCTTCATTTTTGAAAACTGTTGAGCATAACAGTTTTTCCAAGTTTATCTGCGTTGTTTGTAACTTGAATTATGTATGCTCGACAGAAATTTTTGTTACCAAGCTTTGAGATGTGTTCAACTTGTTTAAAAGTAATTTCTGTGTTAACGTTAAGTCACATAGCGAGTTGGAATGAGTAATTGGTAGCCACACAAAAATAGCTGCACTGCCATGACACCTTTAAATACGATTTGCCTTGCACGAGTGACCGTTCTCAATCGCATGGGTAATAAATTCTCGTGCAAGACTCGCCATTAGCTCGAAAGGTTTGGTTTTGCGGGCAAAAATCAATCTAAATATAACGACTCGGTCTCTAAAAAAATGCCATTCCACAAACGCAATGAAGTTTTAGGTTCCAAGTCGTGTGTTCTTGTACCACTTAAGATTATTAAGATTGTTGTTATTGTTGTTGTTGTTGTTACGTCTGATAAGTGACAAAACAACAATTTCAAATAACACATATCACTTATTTATCTTGCCTTAATTTTTTAAGACGTACACAACGCCATCCACAAGATTCATCGGTCACTCTACGCTGGATGTGTCACCCTCCAGATTTTCATTTATCCAATGAATTGTGCTCTTGGGCTTAGCTAAAGAACCGCCCCATGTCATTTCCTCTTTGAGACAGAATACCTTTTCCACACTTTATTCGACGACTTTTTACAGGCGCACACAACAAAATTATTTCCAAGATGCATAATAATAGGTCACAAACTTTGAAGAAAACGCCAAGGAAACAATTCTTTGAGTTTTTTAATTTTGCTAAAAAATAAAAAGGCGTTCTACACCCCCAGGATGATTATGAGCAAAATTCCAGCTCCCAGCTTCCCAGCTTCGTGAATCTAAACCGCTCGCCAAGGTAAGTTGAACCAGCGGTAAGCTTCTCGTGCGTGAGTTCTCCTCCAGTCCTCCCGAGTTTCTGTTCTCATCCAGCCAGCACTGTTTGAAGTGCTAAAAATATTTCAAGTTTCCCAGCGAAAGAGTATGAAAATTAATAACTTAGCAGCCAAGTAAATTTCCACTGCGGAACAGATATTTTGGGCAACCCCATAGTATGGTGCTCCTGTTTTACAGGATGGTTGTTAGTTTGCGTAGCAAGAGTTTTCGTACAAACAAAGGGATCGTGAGGGTCTTGGTTCGTACGGGATCGCTTATTATCCATACAAGATTTCCGTCATGTGAACCAAGTGTGGAGGCTCCCACAAGTCTCTCAGACTCCAGTGGCCAGATTGTGATCACCCCAAGGCCAACCGGAAGGCTGTAGAAAGGATCTCTGTCAGATTTCGGAAATGTTGAAAATAAAATTTGTAGCACAGAGAAACTGATATATGTTAAACTAAACACCTAAACTGGACGCTTGTCCATTTTACTTTCCCCGCATATAAAAGTTCCGCCTCGCAGCCTTCGATTGTTTCAATACTGTGGAAGTATTAGTTAAGTTATTTCTCCATTTACTTTCTCGCAGGTTGAGCGATTTGATGGCATTTTCAGGTCTTTCAGGGAAAGATGCTGACGTTACTTGAATAACCAACTGTAATATTGATGCCGAAAGTTTTGATGATTCGTGTCGCAATTCAATGATCTTGTTCCATTTTTGTTTAGGAACCATGGCCCGCAAATCTTGCATGTTATCGTTGTGTTAGTTCATGGGGCCTGGGAACAACTTCCAATCCTACAGTTCTTTCCCAGTGCCCACTCCATTGAAACCTCGTGCTTTCGTTTGCGGTGATTCTGGTTGCATTCTCTCACGGTGTTTGTAGTTTTATTCAGCTAGTTCTTAAGTTGCTCGCCCTAGTGGAGTACCACTCCTGTAAGTTTCCACCTTTCCTGTACTGCATTGCTGTTATCTTAACTTTTGTCCTTTTCCTTTCATCAACCATGTTTTGTTCACATTTTTTGGTATCTAGTGTTCACCAAACGGTACAATTTAAAGAAGTTCTTTTGTCGACTTTGTTCCTGGTTGACTGACTTCGCCTCGAACGCGATAACTCGTGAGGGAAAACCATAGGGCGCCAAATGTGACAACAATGTGTAAGTTTCATATTCATGTCCATTAACGTAGGACAGCACCAGCATCACCCAGTTCGGGCATAAAATTTTTAGATTTTTCGTTCGATCCTTGCTATTAAAGGGGTAGTATCATGGTAATTATCCGATTTATTTTGACCACAAATTTACCAAATCAATCTTCAGTGACTTATTTATTCTTAAATTGCTTCTGGAGTTCATCAGCCCGACGTTTTCAAGTTCAGCAATGAACAATTTCATCTTGGCTACGCGTAACTAAAAACACTTAAGAATGCGTTCTGTGAGCAAAAATAGCCGTTTTGAAGAAAATGTGGCCATTAATTTTCGCTTGCCGTGGGTGAACAGGTCTTCTTTCAACTTTCCAGATTTTTACTAACAATCCATGACACCGCCCCTTTAAGTAACATTGGATCTGCCTATGATCACCTGTAGTTCAAAGTTCTTTCGTCTATTAAGGATCTTAATAACGCATTTTAGAGCTACAGTTATATTTTACGTCAACAAACAGATAACTTTACAGATCAAATGTCTATAATCAAAGTGCGACTGTCGTTACTTGTGGATGGAAAAGTTACCGCGATTGTTTAAAATTGGCAGGCTGAAGTTTTCTTTATGCATTAGTTGGTGTGATATAACAGCTATATAATTGTGTAACAGCACGGGGGCTCTCATATGCAACTAGAAACCCAAAAAGATGCATGTATGTGAGGTGATCCCCTTTGGTGGAATTCAACCGTGTAAAATAGGTGTACTATATTTGATACTGTTACACTCAGAGACAGATGATCTGAACCATAACTGATCACAGCAAGTGCATATACATTCAGGGTCATGTGTTATCTTATCCTGAAAAGACTGAACCACTTTTGGCATGGCATGTCTAATAGAGTCTTGACCTTGACAAATTTCAGTTTGGTTTAGACTTGAGCTCTGCATAGCTTTCCTTAAATGGTTCTGTCCTGTTTTGTTTAGTTCTCTGATACTGTATGTTCTGGATTGGACGCTTTACCCTTATGGAATGTTTGCTATTCATATTCCCTTGCTGCTTCAAGCAAGCAAGGGCCCATTTACATATATCTTAAGTACCATATGTCTTTGCCGTTTCGCATTGTTTTTCTTTTTCCACTGCTTTGTAGAAATTACTACAGACACTCACATCATTTTTGGCCATGGTTAAAATTAATCGATTATTACCTCTGAATAATTGTTGACATTGGTAACACTGCTGATTTCATAACCTGAAATATTGTCCTTGTAATGATCTAACTGAATTGCTGAAACAGCAGTAGCTCCCACCCCTCAATGGATCATTTAGATGTATTGTAACATTTAATGCATTGGAAACTGCTTGCACAATAAGTGCATCCTCCGTGTGTTGCTGCGACAACACACCCACAATTGCTCTGTAATGGGTCCAATAAATCTTTGACGGTTGTTTCTGATGTATTCAACTCCAGCAGAATGTATGTTCATGTGATAGGAAGGATCATTATATAACTGGTGGGCAACCGAAGAAAAGAAGCATGAACCATCTGAGGTACATTCTAGCACCTTTAATCTTTTCTGAGCTAATTGAGCCTGCCACAGTGCCATAGAGGGATTTCTCAGTACTGCATTAAACACTTAATGACTGGTCCTGAGGGAAACAGTTTCTTTTGTTTCCCGAGAATCTCAAAGTTTCCCCGAGGCGCAGCCGAGGGAAACATTGAGATTGGAGGGAAATAAAATGAACTGTTTCCCGAGGGTCCAGTCATTAAGTGATTTGTTTTATAGCACAAAAAGAAAAACGTGCAACGGCAACAGCAACGGTGGTCGACGGTCAACATTCGTCTTTTTTGTGTTTAGGATGGTAATAACATTTAAATTATAATCTCCTACTCTCGACGGTTTGTTACGTCTGAGTTGCGGTCTTAGGGTTAACCTAACCCTAACCCTAACCCTAACCCTAACCCTAACCCTAACATTCTTGCTGCAGTATAATATTGTTTTCCAAAAGCAAGAGATAAACACTTTCTCAACTCAGACGAGCTCGGTTCGTTCTTCTTTAATGCACCATACACTATCTAATTACCTTGTCTTTATAAAACAAGCTCGACGTTTTCTTGTAAGGAATTCTGGAACGTTCTCTGTCCCCGGGGAGCATGTTTGCGTTTGCGAACGGACTCAGCCCTTGCTCTATCGCAGGAGATTGGAAAGGATTCCTCATGACTTTCCTTACATAATCAATGACCGAGTTCGCACACAAGTACTAGTGTCTGGAAGCATGGGTTGCTTGGTTGCCTCACTGTTTCTCATGTTACTGATGTTGTTCAAGTTGGATTCATATGGCTTTGATGACTCATAGCTTGCACAACTTCGTGATAGCTTTAATAAACATTGGTATAATGTTCTTCGTCTGGCGCAGAGATCACGTGTTTACGCACATACGCAAATATGAACCGTTGAAAGAAGCTGTCGCCTTTTTGTCAAATTCAAACCGAGGATGACCGAAGGTTTTCGGTCGAGACATCTTTACCAAGTTTTTTGAGAACGTCGTTTGACGTTCAAATAAGTCAGTGTCCAACATTTCTTATAGTCATTATGCAAATTCCTGACTGCAATTTCAGCATATTTCGTTTAAACATTGGTATACTTTGATAGCTTCGATGTCACTTTCCAAATGGAAGTCACCTTCCAAATGGAATTTATTATTCCCCCCTGAGCAATCCCCTAAGATCGACAGAGACTGTCTTCTCACCATGAGTCTGTCGATTGCATTTCGACCTGTGTATTAAAGTCTACGAGTTGGTAAGTGAAAGGTGGTGCACAATTAATTGCACAATGTGTACTTGTTCAGGATCTCTTGCTTCACCTTCGAAGGACGCCATTTCTTTAATTCTTCAGTCTCTTGCTTCTAAATGGAGCGGAAGGTGTTCAAACACTTAAGTATAAAAGCCACAAACAGCAATGGCGGCGCACAAACTAGCGAACAGGAAGTCACAGCTTTCTAAGCTGTGTTGTGATTATCCATCCTGATTGGCGAACTAGATCGAACTTCCGGTTACACAGGAGTGACAATTTAATTTGCATAAAGATTCTCACCACTCGTGGATATATCCAAGAGTAAAAAGGAAAGTTAAAGCCTGCTACGAGCCTAGTGGCCCATCAGGCCGGCGCTTATCTCCGGTTACTATAGCATGAAGCGACTAGGTATATTTCTACTCCCAACTGGATGGGATGTCCATCGCATGGTTACCCCCAGCATTACATTTGCCGGTACCCATTTATACACCTGGGTGAAGAGACGCACTGTGAGAGTAAAGTGTCTTGCCCAAGAACACAACACAATGTCCCTCGAACCAGGACCACTCGATCCGGAGTAGAGCTCACTAACCATGAGGCCACCGCGCCTCCCAGATGAAATGTCTATACCAAGCGGCAGGTACAAAATACAGGTCACAGGTCACTGATTTACCAATACAGAAAGTATCCTAAACATTCATAAAAGCTAACTTTAGACCTAAGGTTACCTTTTATGAATATTTAGGATACTTTCTGTATTGGTAAAACAATAACCTGTTACCTGTGTTTTGTACCTGCCGCTATACCAAGTAAAAAAAACTTGGATCAAGAAGATCCACATACCTAACTTGCGACAGCAAATGAATGCGGCTAGAACAAATATTGTTATAGCTTCCCACAAAAAAGAAACAAAGACGGCTGCGAAGCCCGTTTTCTCCATTGTAAGTGTAATTAACTGGGGCCAGAATGATAAAAATAATACTTTGGAATTTACATCATCCTAGCGTTGACAAATGAACGGCAACCAGTGAGAGCTGGTAAGGAATTAATAAAGCTGTTGCTTTACTTACACGGTGTACGAAGGAATACAAGAAGTCTGTTGTATGCATCGATATTACCATTCGGAACTGGGGTTTATGTGCCCTGTTGAAGGATGTGAACATGCTTACACTTACCTGGGCAATTTAAGCAATTGTCTCTTGCAGCAGACACTTGAAAAATTCTGGTGGCTTCACCGGGATTCGAACCTATGACCTCTGTGATGCAGGTGCGATGCTCTACGAAGCCGCATTCATTCATCGAGTCCCAGTTCATGGGAACAAATGACCTGTTCCCCTTTGAAGGGCTTCATCATAGCTCAGTTGGTAGAGGATCGCACGGGCATCGCAGAGGCAGAGGTCATGGGTTCGAATCCTGCTGAAGCCACCTGAATTTTCAGGTGTCTACTATAAAAGACAATTGCTTAAATTGTCCATGCAGATAACTGCGAGGATCACTTCTCCATTTTGTCTATAACTCACACCGCAAACATACATTTCCTTTCTTCAGCGAAAGAAAGTGATGACTGGTTTCAGACTGCATTGGTAAGAGAGACCGGCTTCTTGCACAGTAGTCAGCTGTTTTTACAACTATACGAAATATTTCAGCACAAATTTCGATCAGGTGAGACGTTCACGTGTACAAGTTGATGTAAATTGACGATTTGCCCCAGTTTTATTCCCACTAGCTCCTGCACGAGACCGCCATAAACTAGCCCCCACTCCACCCCCACCCCGTACTTAAGAACTTGAACTTCAGCATGGGCATGCCCAAGTTGATAGTAGCTGGTAGAACTGAAAACCTTCTTCCCCTTAACAAAGGACAAGGAATGTAAATAATTGCATTTTAATAGCAGAAAGGAGTTTGTCATCGGAAAGAAGTAACAAAGCATTATTCAAACACTATTTGCGGCTAACATAGCGGTAAAAGCTAAAAAAAAGGTTATTTTTAGATTCGATCAACGCAACCACTCTCGGTATGATCGAAAAGCGTGCTTACATTGGAACGGATCAAGGTGCAAGAAAGTTCAAGGAAACAAAAATTCGCCTGTTCGATATACACATAGTTTGATGCATGAAACGAGGCAAAAAATAAACCAGGGATTCGTTTATCTTAAGGTTAAGAGGATAAGGCGAACACTGTCATTTCCCCGCAGAGTGGTCATAACTCCACAAGGATGAGAAGAAAGCTGTTATGAGACCAGCTAACGTTAGCCGAACCTCCTACGGGACATGCTCTGAAAGCGCCGACAAGGCAGCAGACCTTACTGGAACCGATCAAAGCTCGATCAAAATACGTACTTGCCACTAAAAGGTACAAGAATAAATAAAATATTATTGTTAACTACATATTACAAGCTATCACACTCCATCACTATATACATCATTAAAAAACAATTAAAATACACCACGAAGAAAAAGAAGATAATCGTCATTACATAACTACTTATAAAACTGCATCAAGAATTTAGTCACCTTAAACTGAATATCGTTAATTTTTCTCATAAATAGGGCCGTTGATATGAGAGAAAATAAGCCACGGCTCACCCTGGCTGCGGCTTACATAAGACGCGAACGCCCCGTATAAATGGTACAAAATCTATGTTCACGGCTTTCTCGAGCCGCGGCTTATCCTGGCCTGGGAGTTTATACTCGTATAAATAGTTCCTTTCTCGTATTATGTACGCCGCGGCTTATTTTCTCTCGTATAAACGGCCCTAATGTCTCAACACTTTCGTGTGCAAGTATACGAATTCCTTATCCAATAAAGATTGAACTCAGGTGGACTTGAATTAACCCACTAACTCCTAAATGATAGTTTGACTCTCTAACAAATTCTTCTGTACTCTAACTTATTAATATTTAACGTGATGATGATTTGCCGAATCGTAGAAGAAACCTCAAAATATAAAAAATACACCTTAAGTTACTAATATTTTTAAAAATACAACCACACTTTTGAGTTTAAGGAACATGTTTCGATGTTTATCTTCAGCCATAGTGAGTGTAACATTAAAATTCTACCTTATCCTTATCCTATCTTCAGCCATAGTGAGTGTAACATTAAAATTCTACCT
>NC_090876.1:13156891-13159391 GCF_036669935.1 Montipora foliosa
AATCTGAGCAGCCTCATTCAAAGACGCTGAATTCTTGGTGGCATTTTATTTAAGTTCTTTGACCCCAGGAGAGGAACTAATGGCTTGTGATCAGTTTCAATATGAAATGGCTTACCGATGAGGTAGTCCGATAACCTTTCGCATGCCCAAGTCACTGCTAGGGCTTCCTTCTCGACTTGGGCGTACCTCTGTTCTGTTGGCGTCAATGACCTTGATATGTATGCAACAGGTTTCCAACCGCCATCCTCTTGGGCTTGCGTGAGAACTGCGCCAAGACCAAATGAGGAAGCATCCGATGATACCCTTGTCTCTTTGGCTGGATCATAGAGGGCTAGTGTTGGCGCAGAGACTAGTGCTTTCTTTACGTCATCAAATGCTTTCTGCTGAGCCTCAGTCCACAGCCATGCATTGTTCTTACTCAGAAGATCTCTCAGTGGCTTTGTAATGTCAGCCAGGTTTGGGATGTACTTCCCTACTTGATTGACCATGCCAAGGAACCGTCTTAATTGTGCAATGTCAGTTGGTTCCCCCATCTGTGTGACAGCTTCCACCTTAGTGGGGTCGATTTGCACTCCATCTTTGCCTATCACGTGCCCCAGAAATTCCACTTTATCTGTTGACAACTTGCACTTCTCCAGGTTAAGGGTAACATTAGCATCTGCTAACCTCTCCAGTACTGCAATCAATCTCTTATCATGCTGCTCTTGAGTCTCTCCAAACACCAAGATGTCATCGACTTGACACTCCACCCCATCTAACCCTTCGAGGATCGTCTGCATCGCTTTTTGGAAGTGCTCGGGCGCCGAAGAAATACCGAAGGGTAATCTTGTGAAACAGTACCTGCCCCAACTTTGAATTCTCACTTAACTTTCTCTGCCAAAATCCACTGTTTGCATCCAGCTTAGACATAATCTTAGCACCAGACAGTTTGGCTAGAGTTTGTTCAGTCGTTGGCATTTGGTGGACCTCTCTCTGAACAGCCTTATTTAACTGGACAAAGTCACCACAAATTCTGACACTGCCATTCCTTTCGGGTACAACAACAATTGGAGAACACCACTGGGTAGGTTGATCGATCTGTTCTATCACTCCCATTTGCTCCATTCGCCCGAGTTCCTCCTTCACTTTAGGTAGTAAAGGAATAGGAATACGCCTTGGTGTAGTCAAATTAAATGGGGTAACTGAATCATCCAGCTTGATCCCGTAAACACCATCCATGCCTCCTAACCCCTGAAACAAGCTAGGGAACATCTTCTCGTAGTTGCTGTTCTTGGCGTCAACAGCAGAGATTCTAGCAATTGTCCCGAGCCGGCTACACGCACTTCTTCCCAACAAGGACTGCTCAAGACCAGGAACCACATAAATTTCGGCAGCACAGCATTGCAGGTTATGCGTAAGGGATGCTGTAAATTTACCTTTGCAGAACAGTGGTACTTTGCAAGGGCCATACAATTTCTTATCAGGCGGAAGAAGCTTCCCCTGAACTGACAAAAGATCATAAGTCTTTTCTGAAATGACAGAAACATCAGCCCCACTGTCAAGCTTGAAACTAACTGGGTCACCATTTACCAGAATTTCAGCTCTCCAGGGATTTGCACGCATGCTGTCTTCACTGATCTCCCCGAGAAACACACTGGTGTCTAGCTCTTCAGAAAACTGATCCTCGGTTACAACTTCTCCAACCTGCTGGGACAGGCAAACTCGGGCATAATGTCCTTTCTTGGAACATTTAAAACAAACAGAATTAATGGCAGGGCAATTTCCTCTAGAGTGATCTGCAGATGATCCACATCGTAAACAGCTACTGGGTTTTGACTTATCTCTAGCACAAGCGACACCTCCACTTTTCTTTGGTGGAAACTTCTCTGACTTTGCTCTGAATTTGGCTCCAATCGCATCGATTTCGGTGGACATCGACCGCTGACCACTTCTAATGACGTCTTGTTGTTTCTTGACTGACTCGCTTTCCCTGGCCATTTTAACAGCTTTTTCAAGAGTCAAAGTCGATTCCAACTGCATCTTTTCACTTAGAGTAGCATCCTTAACTCCAACAACAATAGGATCTCGAATCATTTCTTCTTTCAAGGCGCCAAAGTTGCAATGCTCGGCCAAACAATGAAGCGACGTGATGAATTCCTCAGCAGTTTCGTCAGCTTGGGTTCGCTGGTTGAATTTCGCTCGCTCATAAATGACATTTCTCCTAACCAGGAAATACTGGTCGAACTTTTCCTTTACCTTGTCGTACTTTAGTCTGTCTCCCTCATCGCCAAACATAAATGTAGTCATAACATCGTCGGCGGCATCGCCCATGGCGTAGAGCAATGTGTTTACTTGAACTTCTTCGCTTTTCTTGTGTAGATCACACGCCATCCGATATCTACCAAACCGACGAATCCATTTCTCCCACTCGTCTGGCTTTTTGAAATCGAACATTTCGGGTGCAGTAATTTTGTTAGCCATGATTTCTCCGGAACAGTAGTACACTTACTTCCCGGGTTTC
>NC_090876.1:13164391-13171891 GCF_036669935.1 Montipora foliosa
GTGAACTAGTTCACGCAGTGAAAAAATTCACGCCGTGAATAAATTCACGCCGTGGAAAAAAAAGTCTTCCTCAAAATTATTTAATTTCGTTATCAATACGTTGGGTTTGGATTTCTGGCAGATTTCGAGTGTCAAAGAAACATTGACGTGAACCCTTTGATGATCATTAATTTTTGTCTACTGTAAAGTTGACTTACATGTAACTCAAGTGAAGAAACAACATGCACGCCGGCGACTGGATTTTGCGAGCATGTGAGTGCTGAGCATTTACCGGCAAGGACGAGCAGTGATCCAAACCTCTTTCCGAGATCAACAAGCATAAATGAATTATGAGAATTAATCTTTGGGGCAACTTGGAAAATCACAGCAACTCGCTTAATAGTATGTTTTTATTTAAGTGCGCCAAAGGGGGCGACTAACTGCTCAAAATACACTTAAATCCAAACATAGTACGAGTAATTTTTCCTAGAATCCGAGGCAGCGAGCAGCGCGTAAATTTTTACGAGAAAATCGAACAACATTATTCCCCAAAAAGGACTGTTCAGTTTGCAAAATCTCAGCGGATAAATCCCTTTTTTAACCTACGTGACAGCATTTTTGGCCGCAGACCCTGATCGGGGGATGTCAATTTCATTGCGTATTTTTGACCAAACGTTGATTATGCAGAATTGAGGAGAATCCCTCGTATGGTGTCAAGTGCGCTTTTGGATGCTTCCCTCTCCTCCTACACTGATTTTTTTCAGTGTATTTGATTGTTTATGCTATTGGAGAAACTGTAATAAATAAACTGTTTTGCTCGCTAGCGTAATTCGTGTCAGTATCGTCATGAAACATTTTCATCCAAATTATAGATCGTCGTGCCATCAACAAAGCAAAATAATCGTACCAACTTCGATTTCGCCGAAATTAACGAAACGGCGCCCCATACAAACTTAAAACTTTTCACACAAGAGAAGATATAAATACCATTATTCGATTTCCGAAGCAAAACATTGTTTTTCCTTGTTTACCGCAATTTTAATTTCAAAACCAGACCACGAAATTTTCCTGTTATTCTGGATGGCGTAGCAACATAATTTCACGGCGTGAACATGAGTGAGTCCACGACGTGACTTCATTATTTTCACGGTCTTCAATTTCACGCCGTGAACTTTTTCACTCAGCATAGTGAAAAGAATTGGAGCAATAGTGAACACGCCGTGAAATTTCAATTTCACGGCGTGAAATATTAAATTCACGGGCCGTGACCGTGAAATTTATTTCACGGTTCACTATGAAATCCATAAGCCCCCTTTTCGCGTGAAAGGTCACATATTTCAATCCACGAAATTAGTATTGCTAAAAACGTGACAAAAAGTCTCTTTCTTGGTAAAGTGATCACAAGTATGCTCATTCCGTGACGCAAATTCACATTAGCATGCACCTTGTTTGTTCTTTTTTTTTTGGGCTTCTTTAGTCATTTCCGGTTGTTGTGTAACTTGAGCTTGTGACTCTTCCTTGCGTAAAGATAACTCTTGTTGCTTCTTCATTAAGACCTCTTTGCGCTGCCATTTCTCTTCAGTCTTTCGCACATCCTCTTCTAAGCTTTTGTCGCCGTCCCAACGTAGTAGAGAAGGTTTGGGCTCGACATCATGTAATGTTTTTACCGGCTCAACCCGTGATACTTCTTCCATTTTAGTGACCCGCCCCCGTCTGAGGGGAAATCTCCGCTGACTTGTTTTGGGCTCGACTATTGTCTTCATCGGCTCAAACCATGATACTTCTTTTCCTTTAGTGACCCGTCCGAGGGGAAATCTCTGCTGAATCTCACGAGGGGTCTCTCCACTGTAGTTCCTCAGGTTGATATTGCATCCGGATTTAATCAACAACTGTGAAATGTCAGAAAATCCATAGAGAGCGCATCGATGAAGAGGAGTATTTCCCTCGGCCCAGTCTGGAATATTCAGGCTCGCCTTGTTTTCAAGCAATAGCTTGACCAGAGGTACGTCCTTTTGGGTGACTGCTTTATGAAGAGAGGTTTCTCCATTTTTGTCTTGAATATTGACATCTGCCTTGTTTTCAAGCAATAACTTGATGAGAGGTAAATCCTTTTGAGTGACTGCTTTTTGAAGAGGGGCTTCAAGGGACCGGTCTCGAATATTCACATCCGCCTTGTTTTCAAGCAATAATTTGATGAGAGGTACGTCCTCTTGGGTGACTGCTTTATGAAGAGGGGTTTCTCCCGACTGGTCTCGAATATTCACACCTGCCTTGTGTTCAAGCAAGAGCTTGACGAGAGGTACGTCCTTTTGCCTGACTGCTTTATGAAGAGGGGTTTCTCCCGACGGGCATTGAATAGTCACATCCGCCTTGTTTTCAAGCAATAACTTGATGAGAGGTACGTCCTTTCGGGTGACTGCTTTATGAAGAGGGGTTTCTCCCGACCGGTCTCGAATATTCACACCTGCCTTGTTTTCAAGCAATAGCTTGACGAGAGATACGTCCTTTTGGGTGACTGCTTTATGAAGAGGGGTTTCTCCCTTTTCGTCTCGAATATTCACACTCGCCTTGTTTTCAAGCAATAGCTTGACGAGAGGTACGTCCTTTTGGGTGACTGCTTTATGAAGAGGGGTTTCTCCCTTTTCGTCTCGAATATTCACACTTGCCTTGTTTTCAAGCAATAGCTTGACGAGAGGTACGTCCTTTTGGATGACTGCTTTATGAAGAGGGGTTTCTCCCGACCGGCATCGAATATTCACATCCGCCTTGTTTTCAAGCAATACCTTGATGAGAGGTTCGTCCTTTTGGGTGACTGCTTTATGAAGAGGGCTTTCTCCCAACCGGTCTCCAATATTCACACCCGCCTTGTTTTCAAGCAATAGCTTGACGAGAGATACGTCCTTTTGGGTGACTGCTTTATGAAGAGGGGTTTCTCCCTTTTCGTCTCGAATATTCACACTCGCCTTGTTTTCAAGCAATAGCTTGACGAGAGGTACGTCCTTTCGGATCACTGCTTTATGAAGAGGGGTTTCTCCCGACCGGTCTCGAATATTCACACCTGCCTTGTTTTCAAGCAATAGCTTGACGAGAGATACGTCCTTTTGGGTGACTGCTTTATGAAGAGGGGTTTCTCCCTTTTCGTCTCGAATATTCACACTCGCCTTGTTTTCAAGCAATAGCTTGACGAGAGGTACGTCCTTTTGGGTGACTGCTTTATGAAGAGGGGTTTCTCCCTTTTCGTCTCGAATATTCACACTTGCCTTGTTTTCAAGCAATAGCTTGACGAGAGGTACGTCCTTTTGGATGACTGCTTTATGAAGAGGGGTTTCTCCCGACCGGCATCGAATATTCACATCCGCCTTGTTTTCAAGCAATACCTTGATGAGAGGTTCGTCCTTTTGGGTGACTGCTTTATGAAGAGGGCTTTCTCCCAACCGGTCTCCAATATTCACACCCGCCTTGTTTTCAAGCAATAGCTTGACGAGAGATACGTCCTTTTGGGTGACTGCTTTATGAAGAGGGGTTTCTCCCTTTTCGTCTCGAATATTCACACTCGCCTTGTTTTCAAGCAATAGCTTGACGAGAGGTATGTCCTTTCGGATCACTGCTTTATGAAGAGGGGTTTCTCCCGACCGGTCTCCCATATTCACAACCGCCCTGTTTTCAAGCAATACCTTGACGAGAGATACGTCCTTTTGCCTGACTGCTTTATGAAGAGGGGTTTCTCTCGACCGGCATCGAATATTCACTTCCGCCTTGTTTTCAAGCAATACCTTGATGAGAGGTTCGTCCTTTTGGGTGACTGCTTTATGAAGAGGGCTTTCTCCCAACCGGTCTCCAATATTCACACCCGCCTTGTTTTCAAGCAATAGCTTGACGAGAGATACGTCCTTTTGGGTGACTGCTTTATGAAGAGGGGTTTCTCCCTTTTCGTCTCGAATATTCACACTCGCCTTGTTTTCAAGCAATAGCTTGACGAGAGGTACGTCCTTTCGGATGACTGCTTTATGAAGAGGGGTTTCTCCCGACCAGTCTCGAGTATCCACATCCGCCTTGTTTTCAAGCAATAGCTTGGCGAGAGGTACGTCCTTTTGGCTTACTGCTTTATAAAGAGGGGTTTCTTCCGACCAGTCTCGAATAGTCACCTTGCTTCTCAGTTTGGTGTGAAATCCAGCATTAACAAGCAACTGTGAAATGTTGAAGTAGCCTTGACGGACAGACAACAACAGCGGTGAATTTCCCTCATTGTCCTGAATATTCACTTCAGCTCCATGCTCCAAAAGCAGTCCAGTCACCACATAATTATTGCTAGAAGCTGCAAAAAGCAAAGGTCCCTGTTTACCTGGGGCTGTTTGAGCATTTACGTCTGCCCCAAGATCAATCAGGGTCTTGATTAACACACCAGAGGACATCCCACTCGCCAACAGCAACGGTGTGATGTTGCTCTTTGCAGCGACATTGACATCAATACCATCATTCAAAACGAGCTCAATCACCTTTTCTACATCACCGCTCTTGGCGAACGAGTGCAGCTCATTTAGTGTTTCATCAATCTCAACCAATCTTTGGTACAGTTTTTCAATATCAGCATGACCTGGTTTTCTGCAATCAAGGGCTGATAGAATATCAACTGCTGATTTGCCACGGAAAATGGACGCGTTATTACTTATTGTTTGAGATTTCATCTCTTCCACAAAGTTCTCTAGATAGTTACTTGCTTTATAAACACTGTCATAGTCTCCCTGTAAGACAGCTGCCTGTAGTAGATTAAATCCTGAATAGCTGTCCGTGCGCAAAAAAGCCCTTTTTGTAGATGTCCTGAGACTGAGCTGCAACAAAACGTGTCAAGAATCAATTAACTTAGTAACAACAGTATTACGCCATGGATAACGAGGCCCATGGAAGCCTTTCCTTTGAATTAGACTTTTTGATAAAAGCCCCACTCTTCTTCCTTTGGGACATTTATGCATCTCAGTTGACCCTACATCTGTAATGTACAGATTTCTATGATTCATTGTAATAACTTTACGAGTTAGGATTGTTTATTTACTGATACAGTTAGAATGTTAGTTATTAATTGATCATTTATATATACATATACAATTTTTATTTTATTTATTTATTTATTTATTTATTTATTTCACTTTTCTCGGCATATTAGCATGTCTTTGCTAGGGGCGTAATCAGCCTCATCAACCCGAGTTGAAATAAAGTTACTTACTTACTTACTTACCATCTCCAAGGGTCTGAGTTAAGTTGAAAAACCAGTTTACATTTTTCGTATTTAAGTGACGTATTTACATTCGGCGGAACTAAACTGTAAGTGGCAGTGACATAGAATGTAAATATTTTTTAAATGGTATGTAACGCATTTTTCCAACTTGGCACGTAGCGTTGTGGCTGTAGCATACAACACAGTTTTAATTATTTACGGCAAAGTGTCACACGCGCGCTATTTCAGTTTATAAGTTTTGCGTGCGCTCCATTTAAATTTCAAATAGCATTAAGTGTTATTTGCGCAAGCCACCTTAGTTAATGTACGTTTTTAAGTTGTTTTGGTCCATTCAAGCTGACCATTTGCTTACCCGTTGCTAAGCTGTGTACAGTAAGTACAATGGGGCCTTTGCAGCTGGCGATCACGTGGTACAAAAGCCGCCTTACTACAGAGCAAATTGCGCACTGGGACATCTAAAACAAAGAAAATTTAAATTAAGTTACTTGGTTTTAGATGTTCCTGTGTGCAATTTGCTCTCCAATATGGCGGCTTTTGTACCAAGTGATCCACAGCTGCAAAGGGCCCATTTGGTAAACAGAAGTGTAAGTGTGTAGACAATTTTAATCAGGCCTTTCATGTAACTTTTCTATTCATTTTCTACATTTGTAAGGCCGTGCATTAAGTGACTTTTTACTTTAAATTTTAGATCCAATTTGATGTAATTTATTAAAATACGATTTTGATCTTCTTATTTGTCGTCTTTGGTCAACGGAATGTTACAGTTCTAGGGTGCAATGGGCAGCCAATGTACCTTGTCAAGATTGGACTCTTGTAATGTACTCACCTTACTTAGCTCTCGAACTTTCAACTTTAATATATCTTCCTTTTTTATCTTAATTAACCCTTTCACCGCCGAGGGCTTCCTCATTGACAAGTAAAATCGTCTGGCGTTAGACAGAGTAAAATCTATAAGTGTCAATTTGCATTTTTGGCGGTCAAAGGGTTAACTGGGAACATAGCTTTTGAGCGAACCTAGATGTTGTTAACCCTTTCACCGCCGAGGGCTTCCCCATTGACGAGTAAAATCGTCTGGCGTTAGACAGAGTAAAATCTATAAGTGTTAATTTGCATTTTTGGCGGTCAAAGGGTTAACTGGGAACATAGCTTTTGAGCGAACCTAGATGTTGTTAACCCTTTCACCGCCGAGGGCTTCCTCATTGACGAGTAAAATCGTCTGGCGTTAGACAGAGTAAAATCTATAAGTGTTAATTTGCATTTTTGGCGGTCAAAGGGTTAACTGGGAACATAGCTTTTGAGCGAACCTAGATGTTGTTAACCCTTTCACCGCCGAGGGCTTCCTCATTGACGAGTAAAATCGTCTGGCGTTAGACAGAGTAAAATCTATAAGTGTCAATTTGCATTTTTGGCGGTGAAAGGGTCAATAATTCATTCTGATTTCGTCGCTCTTGTATTTCATTTACAGTCGTAAGATAGGGAGAAAGCTCATTGTAATAAGCTCCTATGGTTTCTTTCCATGCCAGGAATGAAAAATTCTTTTATTTTGTACAATAAATGTAATTTCAGATCCTTTAACTTTATACATATGTGTGATGTATTTAAAATTGTTTCTTCTTTCTTTCTTTCTTTTTCTGGCAAATAAATAGATGAAATGGATGAAAATGAAAATGTCAGCATTGTTACCCAGAATTTCGCTTTTTTTCTGTGCCGTACAAGCCACGTAAACTTGGCAGAACTAGCAGTAATTGGGACTCGTGACCGTGATGTGATTGGCATGGGTCTATTCTTGATTTTACGTCACAAACTGCTTTGCATTCCTGTCGCACTGCAAAGCAGTTTGGGATGTAAAATCGGGAATAGACCCATGTCTCTCACATCACGGTCGTTGGTCCAAATTACTGCTAGTTTTGATAACTTCGCGCATCTTGCCCGACATATGGGAAGCGAAATTTTGAGATACGAATGGTAAAACAGGTTTGCTTTTGGCGGGGAGAGTAATGTTGTTGCCAAAAAATATTTGAGTTTAGGTGCACTTTAGGGTTATCTTGAAATCACCTCTCGCCCCCAGAGGTTGGTGCGCCTTAGTTTTGTACCTTATTTAGGCAGCATTAAAGTGGTACTACGACCACAAAATCAAATATACTTTTCCTTTGGATTTCAAAACTATGTCAACTAAACACTAAGTGACCCAAGTCTTAAGTTCTGATTTAAAAAAGACACCTGCTTATTTTAACTAGAATTTTCTTATTTATTGGTCCGCCATTACTAACTTAAAATTTTGAGAGAGC